>NW_026705170.1:0-50001 GCF_029867415.1 Vicia villosa | reverse complement strand
ACCACAATAATTAATCATGTCTAAACTTTTGAAAGAAAAGCCGTTAAGGGGCTAAAGATGTTTTTTAAAGAAAGATTTTTAAAAGAGTTTACAAACATGAGAAGATTTTGGAAAAAGGGAGAAGATTTTGAAAATTTAAGAAGGGCAAAGGAGATGAAGAGACTATCCTAAGGCATAATGTATAAGCTAAGGATAAGAACAATCTAACCAAACAAGAAGCCAACACTTGACATTAAAAGTCAATGTAGATTTCCCATCCTTTGGACTACCATAACCAAGCAAACACAATACCAACTATAGGAACCAAATGAACTTGATATTTTCATGTACAACTTGCACAAAGCCTTGGAAATACACCATGAGAACTTGAGACAAAAATTGGTCAGAGTAACAACTGTGTTCATATGAATTCCTTATCACAATGCCTTGGAATTAACCATCAAGGTCTTTCAAAGAATCACCTGCATACACAAAGAGAAATAACCCAATACCTTGGAGTAAACTCCAAGGACTTCCATAAAAACAAGCACAATACAATCAAAGTATCCAGAACTCAGATGAAACTCCAAAGTGCTAGGGTCAAGATCCTAATTCTAAGTCCATAGGTCCATCCTCTAAGCTTAGGATAAAGTAACCAAAGTCCAAATCCACATTAAGTCTTTTATGATTCTAGTTGATTATTAGTATTTTAAGCACAAAAGTAAAGTATGGTCCAAGTGGAGAAAAGAAAAACTGCATAAACATAAAGATAGGTCCAAGTGGACAAAGGGAAAATAGTTATAAATAAAAATATGATGATGAATGATAGATGGTAAAGTATAAAGCATAAAAAATAAAGCCAAGATAATAAAAGGCATAAAAAATAAAATTTAGAAGTTAATTGTTAGTTGTTAATTGTTAGTAGTTAGCTTAAATGGTCAATAATGGATGACTAATGAACTTAGATCAAAGTTTATGAAAACTTGTTAGAAGATTGATAGAACCAAAGCTTGTACACAACAAGCTTTCAAAGTTTTTGAACCAATTGTCAAATAGTCAACCATTCTTGGGATTGTAAACATAGGTTTAGGCCACGAATGATCATTCTCCAATATGTGACAAAGAAAAAGAAAGGGAAAGAAGTAGATTAGAACCATGGTATCTGATCGGAAAAATAGCAAGTGTACTATTTTTACTGAAGTAGTAATAAGAGGGAGTTAATCCCAAGTATCGATCTCACGGACTGTGTAGGAAATATAAGTTATTATAATGATCCAACGGAATAAAAGAACATGGGGGTTCGTTGGTTGGTTGAGATTAAAACTAAATGACAGCAAATTAAGCACAGTGAAAAGTAAAGGTATATAAAATAAGAGAAAGCATGCTAGAGTTAGGTGTGTGAACTGCTCTGCGAAGACCATACATCCATGTTTCATGACATATTGTTCCAATGGATCTATACCGAATCTCAAGAGTTATTTTCCTTAATTCCTTAACCGAAAACCTTTGATATTCATTCTTAATCCTAATTCTCTATTAATGGTGATATCAAGCAATTTGAATTGCTTATAAAGATTTTAACGGTTACTACGGTTAAGTCCTCATTCCTAAGCGATTCTGCCGTAGTATTATTGTGTAAAAGCGTTAAGGTGGTTTGTCCGACCTAAGGCGTTTGACACCACGCGCTAGCCAAATGTCTCCTCGATCATATTCAAGGGCCATCAGGACAAACCAAAGCGTCGCACTAACGGTGGCCACCAGTTCAACCATAACGATACATGTCGTACAGCCTCCCTGGTCTCTTGCCACATACCTAAGGTACACTAGATCCGGGTGTAGGATCTTTCACACAGCAGAATACCCAAAACAACCTTTAAAGAGAAAGCAAACAAGTTAAACAAATTTAAAGTGATCCTAGCTCTAAGGTAACACCTCTTTTATTCGAAAGCATCCCCAGCAGAGTCTCCAGTTCTGTAATACGGTGAACTGACTTTTTAGAAATGTCGCGGTAAGCAAGAGTCACCACCGACTTTTATTTTATCCAATTTAATAGAAAGGCTAAAAGAACAGAAAAAGACCTTAAAAAGATTTTGAGTTCGGGGGGTAAGTTATACAAAGGGAAGGTTTAAAGCACCCTTTGTATCCATGGTTATCCATGGGCTCTTAATTTCTTAGCTCACTTTGTTTTCGTTGTTTGAAAAGATTGAGAAAAAGTTTGAATAAGAACTTTTAGCTTGTAAATAAGCGTAGTCTTTTTGAATTTGATTTGAAAAGGAGGTGTGAAAAGCATTTTGAATTTTGAATTGAATGTGAGCAAGCATTTAAGAACACCTACCCTAAGATTGTCTTGTTAGTTCTTTAAGTGTTTCGGGCGAAAGGATCTATCCATACCATGAGAGGGCAGGAAGTCTTTCAATTGGATGTTGAAGGGTCATCGAAGTTATCGTTCGCCATAAGACTGTCCCTGCCATAAAGAGGGCAGGTAGTCTGAGGGAAGGATATAATAGTCATTTAATATTTTTAGGCAACAAGCGAGGATACCTTAGCAATTGGGACAATCATCATGTTTCCGAGGCAACATCGAGGGACTAAATCTCATATGATGATTTTCATTCTTTTAAAGGCAACCTTGCTTTAGGTATCCTCGGAATCGAGGGACTTGACTATTTTTTAGTATAGTTAGAGGCAACAAGATAATAAGGCAACAAGGCAACAAGAAGGCAACAGACAACGAGAGAGATTACCCTTAAAGGTGTGTGTGTGGCACAATCAGGTGATTTCCATTCTGATATTTATCTTGTAATTAGTGATGCTAATTCAGTTCAAAGCTTGCACTCCCTAAGATTACTAACCATGGCAGAAAATAAAACAGTTAAAATCCTACGCTACTACAATAAACACCCGCGGGGATGGGGGAAATTAAAAAGAAGAAAAATAAACCTAATCTATTACAAGAAAACCCTTATAGGGTAACAGAAAAATAAAGGCAGAAAATAAGAGAGAACAATAATTAATTTACACATCATGAGCCTTCATCGCTCCTTGATCAACCCTGAAAGTTACGAATGAAGAAGAGAATAGTTAGTGCATAACAGATCTACAACCCTAATTTATCAGGATAAATCAGGGCTTAAACAATCAGCTTAAATAAAATATGAAAAATTAATATATATATATATATATATATATATATATATATATATATATATATATATATATATATATATATATATATATATATATATCGAAAGCTCGACTAAATGTAACAATTAAATAATTATTGGATTAAATCCTAATTATTTAATTAATTTAAAAGTATATGTGAAAATTGGTTTTTAACATTAAAAAAACAATTATTGATAGAATTATGAAAAATCGAGTTTTTGATAAAAAATAAATAATTTTAAAAAAAACATTTTTTGTAAGTATAAAAGTTTAGAATAAATAGTTAATAAACTAAAAAAATAAATAAAAGAAAACAAATAGCTAAAAAAAGAATTATGCAACAAAAAATAATAAAATTTTAGAAAAACTCAGCTTGGATCAAGTGTGGTGAGGCCTAGAAGGTCTTTGGTAGACTGGCGCTTTCTGGTGCGTTAGATTTGGCACTGGGGAGATGTGAAGGTTCACGCGCGAGATGCACCATAGTCCTTCCTAGGAAAGCTGCGCTGAATCTGTGAGTTATCAAGGATAAACATGAAAAGAAAGAAAAAAATAAAACACGCCCTAGGCCAGGCTCGAACACGCGCCCTCTAGGTTTCCATTCTCATTCCGTTACCAGTTATACTGCAAATCATTAGTCGTTTACCAAATTGAAACAAAATATTAAATAAAGAAACAAAGTCAAGTGAAAAAGTTCAAACAACAAGTCAACCGGGCCCACTGTCATGCTTTATAACTAATGGTGAGAGGAGAGAGATATGGAATGTTTGACCAGCCAATGAGGGATTGTGAAAGAGCCACGTGTGTAATCATGCTAAGCCAAGGACGCAGAGCCGCCGGAACAGGACTTCCGGTCACCTTCTCCGTTTGATCTTTAACATCGAACCTGTAAAAATCGGTACAAACAAAAGAAAGAAGCAACCAGGTCCACTAAATTGAACCCTGTGAATCCAGTGGTGGGGTTTGTTTGTCCTAAAACTGCCTGCAAATAGGGATGCAAGACTTGGCCGTAGCTTTGCCCTAACAATGGCACACGATTGTTCCTGCGCTAAACCTCAAAAACTAAGGATCAAACTAACCCTAAATAAAATCTTGAACATGTATGTATGCATGAAATCAATTTATATTATATGAATCTAAGATTAAGGGTCTCAAATCTCACCAAACCGGTGCAACCTCATGGGGCAATTCTGGGCACGCTTTGTCTCGTCTAAAGGCTCGACTCAATTGCTGGAAGACTCAGGAGGCTGATGGAATGATTAGAATTGATTGTGGAGGGCTGGGACTTGAAATTCGATGGTGCAGGTTCCTTGGAAATTTGAAAGGCAAACCCTAATGCTCTTGCCAATTTTTTTTCGTCCAATGCCTCTGGATATGTTGTGTTTAAATAAGAGATGAGATTTAGGTCAATAACTCTGCATCAAATCTCCCCAATTCTCTTGATTGAAATTTTTGATTTGGAAAAGATATAAAACTTCTATTTTAAGCCCAATCATGTGCCAATCAACTTCAATCATCCTCCTTGGTCCTCAAGAATATTATTTGATGAATCTTTTGATTGCAATTACAAGCCATGCCCTCATTCAGTTTATTTGATATTTATTTTGATTTTAAATGAATAATAATCAAAACAAATAAAATAAAATTCAAGACCATGCAAAACGAAATTATTTGATCATCAAGATACTTCTTAGGATTTTATATGATTCACAACAAAGCCTCATGATTTAATTCAATATTTTGACATTTTACTTAATTTTTTTAGATTTTAAATGAATAAAATCCAAATAAACAAATGTTATAAAAAATATATGAATGACATTATGGGTCCTTACTTAAGTCATATTCATGTTTGAAACCCAAAAATTAGGCCCATTAGCTTAGAAAGTCAAAATTTTCCATTTTGCATTAAGTGCATTTTCTCAAAATCGACTAACTTTGACAAGGCATATCTCCCTCAATGTTTAAGATATGAGAGAGTTATAGGAATTTTTGGAAATCTCAAGATGTCCTGTACAAGCCACTTTGGAAGCTTTTTTCCATTTGAGGATTTTATCTTGATGATATGGCTCCTGACAAAAAACAGCTTTTTGCGGGCTTCTAGAAGGACCTGTAATGTTTTGATCCATATCTCTCAAATGAAGCATTTTTGGACTTGGCTTGTGAGAGACAAAGTTGTAGAGAATTCAATTTCCTTTACAATGAGCTTTGGACGGGAAAGATATGATCAGTCAAAGTTGGGTTGACTTTCTCCTATAATCCCTAAATTAGCAACTTGGAATTTTGATGATTTCTGAGCTCTCCTTGATGAACCATGATCAACTTTTGATCAAATGATGAATTTAACTTCAAAATATTGATGTTGACCAAAAATCAGGAGTTTTGACTGTGGTTTGACCATAGTTGACTTTTAGGTCGAATTGGTCGACTGTTGACCATTTGAGTTATTGATCGGGCAAACTTGTGAATCAGAGCTTGGAACTTGGCATGAGGATCCTTTGAAGCATATGAGAGACCATGAAGTCCACTTGAGGTATCAGAAGTTGATTTTTTTTGGAAAGACACAAAACCCTAGTTTTGGTCGTTATTGTTTAGGAGGAGAGTGAACATGCTTGCAATTGGATATCATATTAGCCTGAGGAGACTGCTTGAGCCAAGATATCTTGAAATGTGATGGGAAAATTTTGGGGTATGACAGCTGCCCCTGTTCAATCTTCTTATACCTGAGGATGTAGATTGGCATGTGTGCCTGTCGGAATCTGAAGGTAGAAGAGGATTGAACACTAGAATACCCAGAAATTTGCACTATCGAGGATGGGCTTAGAGATGCCACCCAATTATTGAGAGAATTGATTGAGATGGGCTTAAAATATGCCATCTGGATGTTGGGAGTATGAAGTGGGATTAAAGATGCCACCTGACTTGATAGGTTTGGAAGTCAGAATGAGTCGTACATTAGATTGTATCTGAAGGATATAATTAGGATGAGTCGTACGTTAGACTGAATCCATTGTTTTGAGAAGTATTTGTTGGAGATTTATCGTGTCATCATCGTTCGTAGTAACTGAATTAGATCTTGGAAGGATGATCGTGTTTACACCGTTCGTGATGATTGAATTAGATCTTCGAATATTGATCGTGTCAGCACCATTCGTAGTAACTGAATTAGATATTGGAAGTATGATCGTGTCTACACCGTTTGTGATGATAGAATTAGATCTTTGAATGTTAATCGTGTCAGCACCGTTCGTAGTAACTGAATCAGATCTTGGAAGTATGATCGTGTCTACACCGTTCGTGATGATAGAATTAGATCTTTGAATGTTGATCGTGTCAGCACCGTTCATAGTAACTGAATTAGATCTTGGAATGTTTTCAATTACTGCCAGGGGACTGATGTAGATATCATTGCCAGGGGACTAATATGATAAGGACCGACTGATCACTGCCAGGGGGCTAACATGATGAGAAGGATTTTGATTACTGCCAGGGGACTGATGTAACATATCATTGCCAGGGGACTTAGTACGATATTTCACTGCCAGGGGACTAATGTGATATTTCACTGCTAGGGGACTAATGTGATTTTGATAGGAATGATTATCAGAACGAATCTCCATCTGGATTGCTTCCGGAGAAGAAAATTTGCTTGTTAGAGTTGATAAGTTGTTTGATGACTTTCGTCCACTTAGGAACTTACCTGAAAAACAAAGTTAGAGGCGTGCAATGTCATGATGCATGGTATGTAGTTATGTAATGATTAATTATGAATGATGTATATATGTAACATGTTGTCAACGATGACAGTAGATCATAGAATAGTCTGGCGGGGAAAATAAATCCCTGACTGCTATACAGAGTATAAGTCTTCTGTTTTAGTAGGAACTCCCGCTTCACGCTCGAGGATACTCGGCTGGGGATTTATGATTTCTGCTTGGGGATGAGAGCCATTTGATTGATCTTGATGTACCCTAATTGGGGATAAGAGAGATGAATATAATCTCCAATGTTGCATCTGACTCAACTCAATTGTGGATGCCGACCTTTATGGTGATTATTTGAAGATAACTTCTTGAGGACTACTCTGTGGGGATATGCCCCTGTGAAGCTGGCGTTGTGGGGAAGCGCGGATGCCTTGAACATTGCCTCCAGTGACTATAGTAACTGCCGTTCTTGGACTCGTATTGATTGGGACACACCCATGATTATTGATCGAAGTGTTGAACATGCATTGCATAGCTTTGCCCCAGTTAGTAGGGACCTTGGAGAGATTCACCTTGTGAGGGATTTCTGAGATATATATACTATGGGTGATGCCCCTAATACTTATAAGCTTAAGGTAATGCCCTGACAGATCGGGAAGTAGCTTCAGACCCATTTGGACGTATGTCCCTGATTGTTTGATGCTCCTGAGAGTTTCTTCAAATCTTGACCTGATTGCCCCAGATTGATTGGGCAAAACATGTCATGCCCCTTGTACTCATTGACTTCTAATCAACTGAGCCGGTTATAAGAGATGTTGCTGCTGTAGTGGTTTTGTCTGTCGGGATGACTTTTAGTCATTAGTCGTACCCTGTGCAGGTTCTTTCTGCTGCTAACATTTGAATTATGTGGCAGAATATGTTTAATAATGAATTCATGAGATGCAATGCATATGTCTGTCTTGAGTTTTTGAAAAACATTAAAAAAATATGTAAAAGCATGATATTTGTGAAAACGTGATGTTTGTAAAAACGAAATATCAACTCAGCATTTTAGGTAAACCTTAAGGAGTCAGGATGCCTTTTTTGTGACAGTATATTTTCGAACTAACCATGCTTCAGTTAGGACTTTCAAGGGTTGTAACGTGGCTTGGTTCACGGTTTAAGAAACAAAGGATAATGGCTCAAAGTTTATTTGTACCCATCCCAATCTTCATGATGTTCTTTGATCCTATGCTCAGTTAACTTTGCGTTTAAGTCCTAGCGTAGCTTAAAGTCGTAATATTGACATTTGATGATGGTTGAAGCACCAGAAGTTTATTTGGACAGGCAATCATTTATATTGTCGAGGATTTGTAGTGACCTCATTTTAGTCGAGGATTATTTTTAGCAACCTCTTTTTGACCTTGTTATCCCTAATGTGGACCTCCGTTTTCGGCCATACCTCTCGCAGAGAGATACGTGAACTGACTCTTTTTATTGTTTCTGCTTTCGGATTTTGAAAATTCAAAGAGTCGCCACCGACCTTTTATTTTATCCAATTAAGGAAAGGTTTATAAAACAAATAGAAAAAAGACCTTTAAGAAATTCTGGGTAAGGGGGTAGGTTATACAAAGGGAAGGTGTTATCACCCTTTGTATCCATGGTTATCCATGGGCTCTTTAGTTTGCTTAGCTCACTTGTTTTCGATCACTTTTCAATTGCTTTAAAATGCTCATATGTGGTTTCAAATACCTTTGTAAATTGAATTTGTAATGATCCTTGTGCGGATGTATACAAAGTGTTTTTTATCTTTCAAAAGATGTTTTTTTTGAAAAAAAGAACGTTAACTTCGTAATGATCCTTGTTTGGATATATACAAAGTATTGTCTTTTTGGAAAGTTTTATTTTGAAAAACAACAGTGTATGAGAATTTTGTTTGTTTTGCTTCGAGCAAGCAAATTAGGAGGTCTACCCTGAGTTGTAAGGTCTTTATCCTATTTCCTTTAAAAATCTATCCTTTCACCGGATACAAACAAAAGGTTCGATTTTGTACTCGAAACAGTAGAATTTTGACTTTGATTTTGAAAAGAATGAGAAGGGATTACCTTAGGAGGTGCAAGTGTGATTGTGTTTGAATTCAGATATTTTATCTTTTGGAGTTAGTGATCTAACGGTTCAATTTTATCTTTGACATACACGCAGTTTATATGTGCTGGAATTTAAAATGCGGAAATGTAAAATGCGGAAAGTAAATCTACGCTATTACATCGATTTGCAGGAAATGTAAACTACGCCTATTTACATAGATTTGACAACCTATACATTTATCTAGGAATTTAAATAGCAAGAAAATAAAGAAATGTTTTTGGATTTTTTATGATTTATTTTAATTATGATTAATGCATGATTAATTTAATTAAAATGAGGAAAAGATGGAAATAAAATTTAAACCTAAAAATTAAGTTCAAAATATGTTCAAAATGTTTGCTAATTAATTTTAAAACAAAACTAATTTTTTTTTGAATTTTTGAAATTGATTTGAAATTTATTAAGTTAATTAACACATAATTATGCAAATAATTACACAAATAATTAAAACTTAAAGAGAAAATTATTCAAAATATGTACAAAATTAGCTTATAATATATAAACAATATTTAATATGAAGAACAAATTTTTTTATGATTTTTTGATTGGTTAAAATAATTAAAAAGCAAATATATAAATATAAACTAATTAATTATGCAAAATATTGAAATTATGAAGAAAAATAAAATATTTTTATGTTAGAAAATAAAATATTATTTAAGAAACTTAAAAATATTTTTTGTGTATTTTTTGGATTTTTGAAACTATTTTTAATTAATTTTGCAAGAAAATTAAAATAAAATAGAAAAATAAATAAGCAGTGATCAGATGTGGTGGGTTATAGAGTCTATAGCATGGACTGGCAAGGCTAGAGCATTGGATGAGGAGATTAATGAAATCAGATGGTGGAAGGCCTGAAGGCGTGTGACACGTGATATACCTGCAGCACACTGGATTAGAAAAATTAAATTTAAAAAAGCGCGCGCGTGTGAACCAATGGGGTGAGGACACGTCTTCGTCTTCAACCTCCAGACACCACTTTTAACAGCGCTTTTATGCAAAAGCGCTGTAATTGATGAACCCTAAATCTGCAAAAATAGCGAACAGGGGTAAACGTGCATAGAAATTAGGCGCGATAGGTCCATTCAATTCGTCTTGTTCCACTGAATTCAACCATGCCCTTAATTTGTTCTAATTTTGGCTCTAACTAAAAACCCTAAATTTGAACTAGAAAACCCTAAAATGGTAGATTCGTGTGCAAGCATCCAAAACTCAATTAAACTTCCAGAAATGATCTACACATCAAACTAAGTTCAAATATATGTCTACATCTTGCTAAGCATGCGTGGGTTACGAGATACAAGTTGATTCTAGTTCGAACCAATCGTGAGCTGTAGTACTTGGTTCAGTGAGTTTCAAGACTTGGAAATGATTGGAATATGTTCAGTGATGCTTGAGGAAGATGTTTGAATGCTTAGTTTGTATTGAAAATGACTTAAACTTAAAATTCGAATTTCAAGTTTCTTTGAAAAAATTAAGTGATTACAAGTGTGTTACAAGCAGAAGTTTGGCTCTAATTTCGTGCTCTTTATTTGTGAAGTGTTATAGCCTTTATATAGACTATGTTGTGCTTAGAATTGAAGCCAAGAAGCCTTTAGTTGCCTTTGTTGAATTCTTGATTTTTTATATTAAAACCTTTGAATTGTTGACCAAGTCTTGCTTCTTTTCAATGCTCTTGCCTTGTACCTCAATCTTCTACAGAAAATTGAAGATTCTTGGATGACTCATGCTTAGAAAACTAAGCTATCCATTATCCTTCCATTTTCTTTTTTCATTTAATCTTAAAATAAGATAAAATTAAGCCAAAAATGGATAAAAATGGTGTGGGCTTTGTCTTGGTCGTGGGAGGCCCATAATATCATGGCAAACATGTTTGAACCATGAAAACTTGGCCCCATTTGGAAAAAATACATTTTTGAGCAATGTTGGTTTTATGCATTTTCCCAAAATTTAGCCAACTTCAACAAGGTGTAAATCCCTCAATTTTTGTCATATGAAGGAGATCTTGCACTTTTTGGAAACCTCAAAGAGTCCTCTAACCAATTTCTTTGGTCTCATGTCAAAATGATTTTTGATGCTCCTTGTGTGTCCTTTTGAAAAAAGTGTCTTTTTGTTGACTTTGAAAATGACCTGTAATGTCTTTGTTCATATTTTTTCAAATGGTGAATGTAATGACCATGGGATCAATTGCATTTGAAAGATAATTGAATTTCCTTCAAAATGAGCTTTGGTTTGAATTTTTTGGATGAAGGATGAGAGAGTTATGGCCAGTCAAAGTTCAGTTGACTTTTTAGGAGAAAACCCTAATTTTGAATCTTAGGGTTTTGTTGATTCTTGATCTTTCCTTGATGAATTATGATCATCCAATGATCAAATGATGAATCTTTTGACAAAATATGGATGTTGACAAAAAATTTCATTTTTGACTGTCTGTTGACTTTTTTGGTCAAACGGGTCGTCTGTTGACTGTTTGAGCTGCTGACGGTGCGTCTGAGTGAATTGAAGTCTGAAAATTTGTGTGATGGTACTTTGAGATATATGGATGTCCATGAAATCCATTTGAGGTCTCAAAAACTTGTTTCTCCTGTAAAAACAAGAAAACCCTAGTCAGGGACTGTTTGTGTAGGAGACAGTTAAGCGTACCTGATTTTTGTGCAGTGTTGAGTCTCTGCTAATCATGTGATATTCAGAAGACTTCTAGGACAAAAATCTTGGAATTTTGAATTGTAAAAGATTGATTTGATTGATGGTACAAAACACTGAGAATTGTACTGCCAGCAGTTTGACTGTCAACTGACTGTTCAGGTATTAATGTAGCAGTTAGAGTGAAAAATCAACAGTCAAAGTTAATTTTCTTTTTGTTGTTTTTTGTTTTATGTGAAAAATTAAAGTTTATTTACATGACTTGTTAAAAACACAGACATAATAAATAACTAATATTTACTGTACGCGAGCAAAATTACCGATAATAACCCTGAAAATCATTTAATGCATAGAAAAATGTGTTAGAACAAGATTTGTTCTGATCAATTATCTTAGTTTTGATGATAACAATAATATGAATTATGCTTAAGATTATATGGTACTCTAATCCAATGCAATTTCCCTTTCAGGAAATATATATAGAGTACGCATAATTCAGCGCTCAGAAGCTTTGTCTCAAAGGGTTCAGCATGCAACATCAGAACATGGTCTGGCAAGACATCAGAAGATGGTCGAAGCAGAATCAGAACATGGGTCTATGGAAGCATCAGAAGAACAAGAGAACAGAAGCACTGAAGTACTGATGGTATCACGCTCAGAAGCACTTCAAGGTCAGAAGATCAGAAGATGCTTTGCACCAAGCTGTTTGACTCTGATGATATTCAAACGTTGTATTCACAAACATCAGATCAGAAGGAAGTACAAGTGGCAAGCTACGCTGACTGACAAAAGGAACGTTAAAAGCTATTCTAGGCTACGTCAGTAGACACAGCGTGAACAAGGCTCGAGGTAGTTGACAAAAGCGTATAACATTAAATGCGATGCTGTACGGAACACGCAAAGCATTAAATGCACTCAACGGTCATCTTCTCCAAACGCCTATAAATATGAAGTTCTGATGAGAAGCAAGGTTAACGATCCTGAACAAAACAACTCAAATTAACTTGCTGAAACGCTGTTCAAATCAAAGCTCAGAATCTTCATCTTCATCAAAGCTCACTACATTGCTGTTGTAATATATTAGTGAGGTTAAGCTTAAACGTTAAGAGAAATATCACAGTTTGTGATTATCGCTTTTAAGAAGCATTTGTAATACTTTTAGAATTGATTACATTAAGTTATAAGGAACTAGAGTGATCGTGTGGATCAGAATACTCTAGGAAGTCTTAGAAGTGATCTAAGCAGGTTGTAACTAGAGTGATCGTGTGGATCAGTAGACTCTAGAAAAAGTCTTAGAGGGTATCTAAGCAGTTGTTCCTGGAGTGATCAGTGTGTGATCAGAAGACTCTGGAAGACTTAGTTGCTGACTAAGTGGAAAACCATTGTAATCCGTGCGATTAGTGGATTAAATCCTCAGTTGAGGTAAATCATCTCTGCGGGGGTGGACTGGAGTAGTTTAGTTAACAACGAACCAGGATAAAAATAACTGTGCAATTTATTTTTATCTGTCAAGTTTTTTAAAGCTACACTTATTCAAACCCCCCCTTTCTAAGTGTTTTTCTATCCTTCAATTGGCATCAGAGCCTGGTTCTAAGGTGCAAGCACTTAACCGTGTTTAGAAAAGATTCAGGAAGAGAAAAACGCTTCAGTAAAAGATGGTTGATGAAAGTGAAAAGTCTACACCTACACCTGCATCTACATCTGGCTCTGCTGAGCAATACAACGGTAACAATGGTTATACTAGACCGCCGGTATTTGATGGTGAAAACTTTGAATACTGGAAAGATAAACTGGAAAGTTACTTTCTTGGTCTAGATGGTGATCTATGGGATCTTCTGATGGATGGTTACAAACATCCAGTAAATGCCAGAGGCGTAAAGCTGACAAGGCAAGAAATGAATGATGATCAGAAGAAGCTTTTCAGGAATCATCATAAATGCAGAACTGTTTTGCTGAATGCTATCTCTCATGCTGAGTATGAGAAGATATCTAACAGGGAAACGGCCTATGACATATATGAATCCTTGAAAATGACTCATGAAGGAAATGCTCAAGTCAAGGAGACTAAAGCTCTAGCTTTAATCCAGAAGTATGAAGCCTTCAAGATGGAGGATGATGAAGACATTGAAAAGATGTTTTCAAGATTTCAAACTCTTACTGCTGGATTGAGAGTTCTTGACAAGGGATACAACAAGGCTGATCATGTAAAGAAGATCATCAGAAGCTTACCCAGAAGATGGGGTCCTATGGTGACTGCATTCAAGATTGCAAAGAATCTGAATGAAGTTTCTCTGGAAGAGCTTATCAGTGCCTTGAGAAGTCATGAAATAGAGCTGGACGCAAATGAGCCTCAAAAGAAAGGTAAGTCTATTGCATTAAAATCAAATATCAAGAAATGCACTAACGCTTTTCAGGCTAGAGAAGAAGATCCTGAAGAATCAGAATCTGAAGAAGAAGATGAATTGTCTTTGATCTCCAGAAGGCTAAATCAACTCTGGAAGACCAAGCAAAGGAAGTTCAGAGGCTTCAGAAGTTCAAAGAAATTTGAACGTGGAGAATCTTCTGATGACAGAAGATTTGACAAGAAGAAAGTCATGTGCTATGAATGCAATGAGCCTGGACACTTCAAGAATGAATGTCCAAATCTTCAGAAGGAAAATCCCAGGAAGAAGTTTCATAAGAAGAAAGGTCTTATGGCAACCTGGGATGAGTCAGAAGATGATTCAGAATCTGAAGATGAGCAGGCTAACTGTGCGCTGATGGCGACAGAAGATGACGGATCAGAATCTACATCAGAATCAGATTCTGAAGAGGTATTTTCTGAACTTACTAGAGATGAGTTAGTTTCCGGTCTAACTGAACTTCTGGAACTCAAGTCTCAGATCAGTCTCAAATACAAAAAGCTGAAAAAGCTATTTGAATTTGAAACAAAGAAGCTTGAGTTGGAAAATTCTGAATTAAAAGAAAAACTTTTAAAATTATCCAATAATGTTGGATCTCCTTCTAATTCAGAAAAATCCACTCCTAGTCTAAACCATATTCTGAAAGAATATGATTTAAGTTTCAGGAAGTTCTTATCTAGAAGTATTGGCAGAAGTCAGCTAGCTTCTATGATATATGCTGTGTCTGGAAACAAGAGAGTCGGCATTGGTTTTGAGGGTGAAACCCCATACAAACTTGAACCTGTTGATGAAATGAAATTCACATACAAGCCATTGTATGATCAGTTCAAGTATGGCCACTCCCATGATATTAGGCACACTTCACATGCTCAAAGTTTTCACATAACACACACCAAAAAGCATGTGACACAACCTAGGAAATATCATGAAACTCACATTAAAAATTATCATGTTGTTCCTCCTATTGCTTACAATGTTAAACCCAAGTTCAATCAGAACTTGAGAAAATCTAACAAGAAAGGACCCAAAAAGATGTGGGTACCTAAGGATAAGATTATTCCTATTGCAGATATCCTTGACTGCAAAAAGGACAAAGCACAACATGTCATGGTACCTGGACTCTGGATGCTCACGACACATGACAGGAAGAAGGTCTATGTTCCAAGACCTGGTGCTTAAGTCTGGAGGAGAAGTCAAGTTTGGAGGAGATCAGAAGGGCAAGATAATTGGCTCTGGAACTATAAAGTCTGGTAACTCTCCTTCCATTTCTAATGTACTTCTTGTAGAAGGATTAACACATAACCTCTTATCTATCAGTCAATTGAGTGACAATGGTTATGATATAATCTTTAATCAAGAGTCTTGCAAGGCTGTAAATCAGAAGGATGGCTCAATCCTATTTACAGGCAAGAGGAAGAACAACATTTATAAGACAGATCTGCAAGATCTTATGAGTCAGAAGGTGACTTGTCTTATGTCTGTTTCTGAAGAGCAGTGGGTCTGGCACAGAAGATTAGGTCATGCTAGTTTGAGAAAGATTTCTCAGATTAAAAAACTGAATCTTGTCAGAGGACTCCCTAATCTGAAATTCAAATCAGATGCTCTTTGTGAAGCATGTCAGAAGGGCAAGTTCTCCAAACCTGCATTCAAGTCCAAGAATGTTGTTTCTACCTCAAGGCCATTAGAACTCTTGCACATTGATCTGTTTGGCCCAGTCAAAACAGCATCTGTCAGAGGGAAGAAATATGGATTAGTCATCGTAGATGATTATAGCCGCTGGACATGGGTAAAATTCTTGAAACACAAGGATGAGACTCATTCAGTGTTCTTTGATTTCTGCATTCAGATTCAATCTGAAAAAGAGTGTAAAATCATAAAGGTCAGAAGTGATCATGGTGGTGAATTTGAGAACAGATCCTTTGAAGAATTCTTCAAAGAGAATGGCATTGCCCATGATTTCTCTTGTCCTAGAACTCCACAGCAAAATGGAGTTGTAGAACGAAAGAATAGGACTCTGCAAGAAATGGCCAGAACCATGATCAATGAAACCAATATGGCTAAGCATTTCTGGGCAGAACCAATAAACACTGCATGCTATATTCAGAATAGAATCTCTATCAGACCTATTCTAAATAAGACTCCTTATGAATTGTGGAAGAATAGAAAGCCCAACATTTCATATTTCCATCCTTTTGGATGTGTATGCTTTATTCTGAACACTAAAGATCATCTTGGTAAGTTTGATTCCAAAGCTCAAAAATGTTTCCTTCTTGGATATTCTGAACGCTCAAAAGGCTACAGAGTATACAATACTGAAACGTTGATTGTAGAAGAATCAATCAATATCAGGTTTGATGATAAGCTTGGTTCTGAAAAACCAAAGCAGTTTGATAATTTTGCAGATTGTGATATTGATATATCAGAAGTTGTTGAGCCAAGAAGCAACGCATCAGAAGCAGAGCTTCTCAGAAGCAAAGAATCGGAAGATCAAGTATCAGCTTCTCTGGAGAATCTAAGCATATCTGAAGAACCAACTGTCAGAAGATCATCCAGACTCATCACTGGTCATTCAGAAGATGTCATTCTTGGAAAGAAGGATGATCCAATCAGAACAAGAGCATTCCTTAAGAACAATGCAGATTGTCAATTAGGTCTTGTATCTTTGATCGAGCCAACTTCTGTTGATCATGCTCTAGAAGATCCAGACTGGATAATTGCTATGCAAGAAGAACTGAATCAGTTTACAAGGAATGATGTTTGGGATCTTGTTCCTAGACCAGATGGATTCAATATAATCGGTACAAAATGGGTCTTCAGAAACAAGCTCAGTGAGAAAGGTGAAGTGGTAAGGAACAAAGCCAGACTGGTGGCTCACGGTTATAGTCAGCAAGAAGGGATTGACTATACAGAAACCTTTGCACCAGTGGCCAGGTTAGAATCTATTCGTCTATTAATTTCATTTGCTACTCAACATAACATCACTCTCTATCAAATGGATGTTAAGAGTGCCTTCTTAAATGGTTATATAGATGAAGAAGTTTATGTCCATCAACCTCCTGGTTTTGAAGACTCTATGTCTCCTAATCATGTTTTTAAACTAAAGAAATCATTATATGGATTGAAACAAGCTCCCAGAGCTTGGTATGAACGCTTAAGTTCTTTCCTTCTGGATAATGGTTTCACTAGAGGAAAAGTGGACACTACTCTCTTTTGTAAAACCTTTAAAAGGGATATTTTAATTTGTCAAATATATGTAGATGATATTATTTTTGGAACATCTAATGCTACACTTGGAAAGGAGTTTGCTGAGTCTATGCAGGCTGAGTTTGAAATGAGCATGATGGGAGAACTCAAGTATTTCCTTGGAATACAAATAAATCAAACATCAGAAGGAACGTATGTTCACCAAACCAAGTATGTGAAGGAACTTCTGAAGAAGTTTAATCTTCTAGAGTGCAAAGAAGCCAAAACTCCTATGCATCCAACATGCATCCTAGGTAAGGATGAGGTAAGTAAGAAGGTAGATCAGAAGTTATACAGAGGTATGATTGGATCTCTTCTATATCTGACTGCTTCTAGACCTGACATTCTGTTCAGTGTTTGTTTATGTGCTAGATTCCAATCAGATCCTAGAGAATCTCATTTAACTGCTGTTAAGAGAATTCTAAGGTATCTGAAAGGTACTACTAATGTTGGCTTAGTTTACAGAAAATCTAAAGAATACAACTTAGTAGGATTCTGCGATGCTGACTATGCTGGAGACAGAATTGAAAGAAAAAGTACTTCAGGAAGTTGCCAGTTTCTTGGAAGTCATTTGATCTCGTGGTATAGCAAGAAGCAAGCAACTATTGCTCTATCAACAACAGAAGCAGAATATGTCGCTGCTGCTGGTTGTAGTACACAGATGCTCTGGATGAAGAGTCAGTTAGAAGATTATCAGATATTTGAGAGTAACATTCCTATATTCTGTGATAATACTCCTGCTATATGTTTATCTAAGAATCCTATTCTTCATTCAAAAGCTAAACATATTGAGATTAAACATCATTTCATAAGGGACTATGTTCAGAAGGGTGTTATATCTTTAAACTTTGTTGATACAGACCATCAATGGGCTGATATCTTTACAAAACCCCTGGCTGAAGATAGGTTTAAGTTCATTCTGAAGAACATCAGTATGGATTTATGCCCAGAATGAGAAGATGAGAAGTTCTTATGTATGAGTATCTTCTGAAATGAAAATGGATTATTTTTTATATATCAGAAGTTCTGATTGAAATCTTTTAGAAATTATGATTCGGTTATTACTAACGTTTCATTGTCTAAGTTGATTCAGAACCTCTTTTAAAGCAAAACAGCTGTAACGTTTTATCTCGGGATGGTAAACCTGTCGTTACTATTCATAGATAAGCGCGCGTGCAGTTGAAGGGACGCCGACCATAGGTAACTGTGCTAGTCACCTCATTCGTCTTTATTATCTCTCCTCACGTCACGTAACATTAAATGCTGTTCATCATTCGTTTCATTGTATCTTCTTTTAAATACTCTTCAAACGCTTCTCTTTCCCTCATATTTTTTTTACACTCTATCTGTGTTCTCTTTCTCTATCTCTTTGCATTCCTCATCAAGTTTTTCTCTCTCTCTTCCGTTTTCGTCTCTTGCTCAAACAAATTTTTTTTAAAAATCCTAGCTCAAACCTAGCGTTCACCCTTAGCCTGTTGAAGATCTATGACTCAAAGGCGACAGATCTCTGCATATCTCGGGATGGCTCTCCTAATACCTCTCAAGTCAGACCTCTTCTTTGATGATGTTATCAACTTTCACCCAAAGACAGAAGACTTTCTTGAGTTATGGGAGGAGGTTAAGAATGATATTCTTAACTTCTATGTTAAGGGAAAGCCCCGTTTGCAACATTAGCTCTCTGTCTGTGAACTGTCCCTCTCTTCCTCTTTGGTCACTTGGATCTCTCCTACAGTGGAGGTTCTAGTCTGGAAGACAAGAGTCCACAGGGATTCTTGATGGGTTGACACGGAGTGTGTCCTGCTAGGGTGCTGTTTTTAATTTTTGTAGTCATTTCCTCTTGGGATGACTTTTTATGTATTTGCTAGGAATGTTTCTCATCTTGTTAAACATAGGAACCTTTTGTAATATCTTTTGATTATCAATGAAAAGTTTCCTTTGTTTTTACATTCCAGTGATTTTATTTGTCGTTTTATTCATCTGAATCTTTTGAAATATTCTTTTTGATGTTATGACAAAAAGGGGGAGAAGATAAATGATAAATGATTTGATTAATCTATCAGTTGCTGGGTAAAGCTCCCACACATTCACTAACAAGAACTGCAAGTTCTATATGGTTTAAGTGTTTTGCAGGTATAAAGAAGTGAAGAGAATCTTCAAAGCAAACACAAGAAGCAAAACCATAAGAAGTGTTATTCTGTAAAAAGAATAAAACCATGGAAACTGAAGCAAGCTGAGTGCTATCAAGCTTCAGAAATCAGAAGCACTGATAATAGAATTTGATCCATATTTGTCTATTTGCTTTGACAAAATTCTATTTGCTCTGATACATTATTTTAGCCTATATGGCTCTGATACATATAATGTGTTCAAATATACATTCTATGTTCTGACTCGTTCATGCTGACTTTTGTCGTTTAGTTTTTGTTCTGTAACATTTCAGGATGTAGAGATGCTCTGATGATGCTCTGGTACATTCAACAATGTTCTGATACAAATCTAGCATGAAGTGATGTTGGTAGAAATTCAAAGCTCTGAAGCTATCCGAGGGAAGCAGAAATCAGAAGCTGCGAAGGTTCTAAAGATCCAGAAAACTCAAGTTCTGAAGCTGTCCTAAATGGAAGCAGAAATCAGAAGCTGTGAATGTTCGGAAGATCAAAGAAATTCAAGTTCTGAAGCTGTCCTAGATGGAAGCAGAAGTCAGAAGCTGTGAATGTTCAGAAGATCAAAGAAATTCAAGTTCTGAAGCTGTCCTAGATGGAAGCAGAAGTCAGAAGCTGTGAGTGGTCTAGGGATCTAAAGAAATTCTAGTTCTGAAGCTGTCCAATGGAAGCAGAAGTCAGAAGCTATGAATTCTCTGAAGACAGAAGCTTATATGATCGTCTCTACCGAAATAATCAGGGAAGTCTTTTATTAAAGTTCTTCGAGTATTTATTTCAGGGGGAGATTATTTATCTCAGGGGGAGATTGTTAATCTCAGGGGGAGACATATTCATATGCTTATGTTATAGCTGTGTAATTTGTCTTTTGCCGTCTGTTCTTTCTGATCGCAAATTCATATCATTTATATATGTTTTTGTCATAATCAAAAAGGGGGAGATTGTTAGAACAAGATTTGTTCTGATCAATTATCTTAGTTTTGATGATAACAATAATATGAATTATGCTTAAGATTATATGGTACTCTAATCCAATGCAATTTCCCTTTCAGGAAATATATATAGAGTACGCATAATTCAGCGCTCAGAAGCTTTGTCTCAAAGGGTTCAGCATGCAACATCAGAACATGGTCTGGCAAGACATCAGAAGATGGTCGAAGCAGAATCAGAACATGGGTCTATGGAAGCATCAGAAGAACAAGAGAACAGAAGCACTGAAGTACTGATGGTATCACGCTCAGAAGCACTTCAAGGTCAGAAGATCAGAAGATGCTTTGCACCAAGCTGTTTGACTCTGATGATATTCAAACGTTGTATTCACAAACATCAGATCAGAAGGAAGTACAAGTGGCAAGCTACGCTGACTGACAAAAGGAACGTTAAAAGCTATTCTAGGCTACGTCAGTAGACACAGCGTGAACAAGGCTCGAGGTAGTTGACAAAAGCGTATAACATTAAATGCGATGCTGTACGGAACACGCAAAGCATTAAATGCACTCAACGGTCATCTTCTCCAAACGCCTATAAATATGAAGTTCTGATGAGAAGCAAGGTTAACGATCCTGAACAAAACAACTCAAATTAACTTGCTGAAACGCTGTTCAAATCAAAGCTCAGAATCTTCATCTTCATCAAAGCTCACTACATTGCTGTTGTAATATATTAGTGAGGTTAAGCTTAAACGTTAAGAGAAATATCACAGTTTGTGATTATCGCTTTTAAGAAGCATTTGTAATACTCTTAGAATTGATTACATTAAGTTATAAGGAACTAGAGTGATCGTGTGGATCAGAATACTCTAGAAAGTCTTAGAAGTGATCTAAGCAGGTTGTAACTAGAGTGATCGTGTGGATCAGTAGACTCTAGAAAAAGTCTTAGAGGGTATCTAAGCAGTTGTTCCTGGAGTGATCAGTGTGTGATCAGAAGACTCTGGAAGACTTAGTTGCTGACTAAGTGGAAAACCATTGTAATCCGTGCGATTAGTGGATTAAATCCTCAGTTGAGGTAAATCATCTCTGCGGGGGTGGACTGGAGTAGTTTAGTTAACAACGAACCAGGATAAAAATAACTGTGCAATTTATTTTTATCTGTCAAGTTTTTTAAAGCTACACTTATTCAAACCCCCCCTTTCTAAGTGTTTTTCTATCCTTCAAAATGAATATTTGACTGGCAGAAAACACACAAAATATTATCTGAATAATTAAGCAACATTATGACAAATAGTGCAACATTTAATACTGATAGACAAATATTACATACTATATTGAACAGTACGACGAATAAACGGTACATTTAAGAAATAAGAAATACGGCAAATTTTAAGAATGACGATTAATAACCCATGCTACAAATAATAACATGTAGATGATTGGGAGTGAAAGCATCCCAGGTCCACAGTGTTCCGGGCTATGTAGACAGAAAAAAGACATGATCACCGTAGCAATGGTGATGACCATAAGAAAACACGTTTCCCACCACTTCGCCATTTTGTCGGGGAAGAAGAAAGGATGGATATGAAGTAGAAATTTGAGAGATGAGTTAGAATTTGATGTGAGATTTTTATGGAAAAATGAGAGGTATTTATAGAATGGAAAGAAGGATAGAGACGTTGGAGAATGAAGTGATTCCGTACAAAAGGAAAATTTGAGTGGAAGTAAGATTTGAAAGAAAGTGTATGATAGTGTTGGGAAAAAGAGAGATGTATGGAATAAAGTTAGGATTTGATTTTTTGAAAAAGAGATTTGAAAAGATTTTGAAAATAATGGAATATAGTACAAAAATTAATGGGAAACAAAAGATAATAATAATCTACTTGTTACCAGTACAGTCTGAGTTTCCTGATTCTGCGCCTGCAAAAGATTTAACTCTGTACCAATTGTGTCAGTACTATTTATCTGTAAATAAATAAATAGCATGTGTGAAGTAATAAACAGTATTTGGCGTTTGCGTAAGAATAAATTCAACTGCAAGCCAAAATACTGTATAAGAAAAATTCTAAAAACTAAGTATTTCACATGTCAGGATATTTATTGAAATAAAAATCCATGATTATATGAGACTCTTAATTTTTAGATTGGAGTTTTCTTGAAAAAAGATGCGGGCAAATTTTGGGGTATAACACCCATTTATGTACCTTAAAATCCACTTCAATGCTTGCCAGTGACACTTTCCAAGATTCGCCATGTACCTTCTTACAAGACTTACTGCATATGCTATGCCGGGTCTATTACAGGCCATAGCATACATTAAAGAACCAACTATATTAGCATATGGGATGCTATTCATATAAGTTCTTTCAACATCAGTACTGGGGCACTGATCTATACTCAGCTTGAATTGGGGGTTTGTTGGAGTCACAATTGGCTTCGAATTCAACATACTAAACTTTTCGAGAATCTTTTGTAGATATGCCTCTTGAGATAAGCATAACTTCGACTTCGTTCTATCTCTTCGAATGTCAATGCCAAGAATCCTGGAAGCAGCTCCCAAATCCTTCATATTGAACTCCTTATTGAGTTCAGCCTTCACCCTCATCACATCTTCGACATTGTTGCTTGATATGAGAATATCATCCACATAAAGCAACAAAATAACAAATGAATTACCAGGTCGAAATCTGAAGTAAACACAGTGGTCGAACTGACTTCTAATGAAACTTATGTGTGCCATGAACTTGTCAAATCTCCTATTCCACTATCGAGGAGATTTTTTCAGCCCATACAAAGATCTCTTTAGCTTGCACACATAATCTTCCTTCCCCTTTTTGACACACCCTTCAGGTTGCCTCATCAGGATCGTTTCTTCTAGATCACCATACAAGAATGCAGTCTTCACATCCATCTGTTCCAGTTCAAGATTGAACTGTGCCACCATGGGAAGCAACATTCGAATGGACCTATATGCTTCACAACAGCATAAAACACATCATTAAAGTCCACACCTTCTTTCTTAGTGAAACCCCTTGCAACTAACCTTCCCTTGTATCTTTTCGACGTCACTCCTTCAATTCCTTCCTTAACTTTGAAAATCCATTTACAACTGACTAACCTTGCCCCAACAGGTTTCTTGATCAGTTCCCAAGTATGATTATCATGAAGAGATTTCATCTCATCATCCATGGCCTTCAGCCATTCAGTCTTATTTCGACTCCTCATAACTTCCTTATAATCTCTAGGTTCTTCGTCTAGAACCTCACTTGCAGAGATTAAGGCATAAGCTATAAGATCTGCATATCCAAGTCTCTGAGGTGGCTTGATGGCTCTTCTCGACCTATCTCTTGACAATAGGTAGTCATCGTCAGTTTCCTCAATTTCCTCAGTATGTTCTGCTTCTTATTCGACTTCATCAGGGATATGCAATTCAGCATCAATATGCTCCACCTCAACAGGAATCTCTGCCTGTTCCAGCTTTTCGTCAGATGTTTATGTACTTCGTCAACATCATCAGTTTTCTTAAAAGCCATTTCAGCTTCATTGAAAACTACATCTCGACTGGTGATACACCTCCTGTGACCTAGCTCTAGACACCATAGCTTATAAGCTTTGACTCCTTTAGGTTATCCCATGAATATGCATTCCAGAGCTCTAGGTTCGACCTTGTCTTGCTTAATGTGAGCATAGGCTACACAGCCAAATACTCTCAGTTTGTCGAGATATGGTGGATGTCCCGACCAAACTTCTTCTGGTGTCTTCATATCCAACGCTGTCGAAGGACATCTGTTTACCAGATATGTTGCTGTCGAAACAACCTCAGCCCAGAACACCTTCTTTAACCCCGCACTAGTCAACATGCCTCTGACTCTCTCCAAAATAGTTCGATTAAACCTTTCACCCAAACCATTTTGCTGTGGAGTACCTGCAGTAGTTTTGTGCCTTGCAATAACAGAGTCAGCAGAAAAGCTATCGAACGCTTCATTTCCAAATTCAAGGCTTCTCAACCTCTTGACCTTCCTGCCAGTCTGATTTTCGACCAGAGTTTTCCAACTTTTGAAATTCTCAAAAGTTTCATCCTTAGTCTTCTGGATGAATACCCATAACTTCCTGGAATAATCATCTACTATGGATAGGAAATACCTTGCACCAGAATGTGATGCACATCTTGCAGGCCCCCAAAGATCAGAATGGATGTAATCAAGAGATCCATATGTTCTTTGCTTGCCTTTGTTGAACTTCATTCTGCAAGATTTTCCAAGTACACAGGGTTCATAAAACTTCAGCTTTTCGACTTTGTCTCCACCAAGCAGATTTTGTTTCCCTAATTCGACCAGACCCTTTTCACTGACATGGCCCAATCTCATGTGCCAGATTTTTGTCTTCGACAATAGTTTTGTGGATGCAATATTTGTCAAACCACTTACAACTTCAGCCTCAAGGTTATACAAGCCTTTTCTCTTCACGCCTCTCAAGACTTTCTTCGACCCCTTCATGACTCTTAGGATACTTTTCTCTCCTTGGAAAACATATCCTTTCTTGTCGAATTCACCAAGAGAAAGAAGATTTCTCTTCAAATCAAGAACATACCTGACTTCAGTCAACAACCTTATTGACTCATCATGGAGCTTGAATCTTTCAGATCCCATACGTGCAATCTTGCAAGCCTTGTTGTTTCCCAGCAATATTGATCCACCATCTTGATCACATAATTCCTCGAACAAGTCTTTGTTTGGAGTCATGTGCCAAGTACAACCTGAATCCATAATCCACTCTCTTCTCGAGTCACTGCTTGAAACCACTAGAACATAGATGATTCAAAATCATCTTGAACAATGGTTGCATTTTCATTATCCTTGCCTCCATGATCTTTCAGGCGTTTAGGGCACACCTTTCTCGTGTGGCCCTCCTTCTTACAATGATAGCATCGAATGCCCGATGCTTCGCCACTATAAGATTTCTGCTGGCTTTTGCCCTTCTTCTTGTCAAACTTACCATCCTTTCGCAAGAACTTGCCTTTAACGGCCAAACCTTCACTAACAGTCGATGGTTTATGCTCCTTTTGTTCATTCAAGTCCTCAGAATACAAGGCTGATTGAACTTCTTCAAACGTCAGGGACTCCCTTCCATATAAGAGAGTTTCTTTGAAGTGAGCATGTGATCGAGGCAAAGCTCACAATAGTAACAGTGCTTGATCTTCATCATCGATCTTCACATCAATATTTTCAAGATCAAGAATCAGCTTGTTGAACATATCCAACTGCTCAGTCAACACTTTGTCTTCAATCATCTTGAAGGAATACAAAGCTTCCTTTAGGTAGAGTCGATTTACTAGCGATTTGGTCATGTACAAACTTTCAAGTGTCACCCATAACCCTGATGCCGTCGTCTCCTTTGATACCTGCCGGAGAACCTTATCACCAAGGCTCAACAAAATTGCGCTTTGTGCTTTCTCGATCATAGTTGTCTTCTCCGCTGCCGTAAATTCTGCATTCATGGCTGCCTCTCCCTTCAACGCTTCCAAGTAACCCTGCTGGACCAGTAGGGCTTTCATCTTCATGAGCCACAGACCGAAATCATTCACTCAGGTGAACTTTTCAATCTCATACTTTGTTGAAGGCATCTTCTCCATGCTCACCGCACCAATTTGTTGTGAATTCAATACCAAGAACAAAGTATAATGCAAGGGAAGAATAAAGAACAAGTAAGAAGAACACAAGAATTGGTTATAACTGCTATTCTTATACTTTCTCTTAGAAAACAAGATTACAAGTTTACTAGAATAACAAATAACCTCTCTCGCCCTAAATTAGGATTTGCAGCTTAGCAATGATAAAAGACTAGTATGCTATTTATAATAAAAAATCTAACATACTAACTAATGGGTTTTTTCCACAAGGCCCAATACACAAGCCAACTTAATAAACAAGCTAACTTAACAAATCAGAGTTTAAACACTAAACCTAATTTAAAATGCTAACAACCCTAGCATCTTCGACACAAGCATGTGAACAACCTTCGACTTCATGCTTAATCCTGTCGAACCAAAAAGCTACCCTTTGACCATACTAGAGTTCGATCCAATACCTCACAGTTATAAAATGTTCAAATTTTGGACTACAACATTCAATCACTTTAGAAAACATTTACTAACCGATAGTGATATCAGTTTCCATTTTATTTATTATTTTCGACATTGATCACCACCCATGTAACTAAAATGTACACATTGTCATTAACACATGCATGCACATTCACTTTTTTGACATTAATTGGGGAGGATATGAGCAATTCAAGGATTATTATGCTAGACTAAGAGTAGTATTTGCTTTAAGTTCACAACTTTAATTATGTACTTTAATTATGTGTTATATGTGGTTTTGGTTTTCTTGAAACATCTTGTCTCAATGGTTATTATTATTATTATTGAAATCTTTGTATCCGGCCTTACGACCGATTAATCCAAAGGGATCAATCCCACCGTTTATCTCAATGGTTATTGTTTCATTTATCTAGAGAGTATATTATTTGTCTAACCTTCTTCATTGCCATCTAATTTCATGGTTACTTATCTCTATCATTTACTGACTAAGGTTTTTTTTGGAGTGTTTTTAGAAATGCCACAGAGATTACTACTTCGTTTGGCTCCACCAGTGACCACATACACAAATTCCTTCACTATCTTGGCCACCGTCAATGCCTATGCTTGAAATGCCGCTTGAAAAGGTTGTAACCTCACCCATTAGAAGAGACCTCGGTAGACGTGGCGTGGAAGCCACCACAAAGTTGTCGTTGGAAGTACTGAGAGTGAAACAAGTTTAGAAGTTTTATTTTGGTGTTTATAGATATTTTGAAGATATACATCCACCTATTATAAATATAAGAAGAAGAAAATACTGGGTGAATATAAATTCCATTTACAAAAGTTTGTCATTGCATAGCTGAAGAGAAAAGTGTTTTATTATTTCCATTCAATTTATTTTGTGCAATTGTCAATTTTTTTTACATACTACACATTAAATATGTTGGTTTTCAGAAAAATAAATAAAAAGACGAAAGCAAGATTCATAAGATCTCAATTTAGTTATGGTTTGTCATTATTAAATATGTTGGTTATCAGACACTTTTAATCATTCATATTAAATATGTTGGTTTGTCATTCATCTCAAAGATAATAAAACACTAATAAATTTTATTTATTTTGTTATTGTGAAAAATATATATGAAATGGGAAAAATAAAATTATTCATTCAAAATTTGAAAAATATTTTTTTATCGACAATGTTTTAAAGTATGTAAACAAGTGCGCACACAAAACCCGTGCCCGTGCGTAGGTACAAGTATCTAGATCAGAATCCGTGTGAATCTACAGGTTATTATATTTTTTGTACAATTAAAATAATTAAAATAATTAAAATTGTGTGATATTAACAAAAAAATTAATTTACTTATCAAAATATTGAACATTAACGGGAACATGGAGTTATTGATCAACATATTGATTATTAACGGGAACATGAAGTTACTAATCAAAATAATTAATATTAACAGGAATATGAAGTTACTGATGAAAATATTGAATATTAACGAAAATATAAAATTACTTATCAAAATATTAAATAATAACTAGAACATGAAGTTAGTGATCAAAATATTAAATAATAATACAACAAATTGTTTAAATATTTTGGTTGAATAATTTAGTTTTTCTTTCGTTTTAATTTTATAATATTTTGGGAACAAATGCGCGTACCATGCCAGTACCGTGCGAAAGCACGAGTATTTAATATTAACGAAAATATTAAGTTATTGATCAAAATATTGAACATTAATAGGAACATGAAGTTACTGATCAAATTCTTGAATATTAACGGGAATAGGAAATTACTGAATAAAACATTGAATATTAACGAGAACATGAAGTTATTGATCAAAACATTGAATATTAACGAGAACATGAAGTTACTGATCAAAATATTGAATATTAACGGGAGCACAAAATTACTGATCAAAATTTTAAATATTTAACATTAAATTACTCATCAATTTTTTTAATATTAATAGGAATAAATTTGGAATAAACAGAAACACGAAGTAACTGATCAAAATAATGAATATTAACGAGAACATGAAGTTATTGACAAAATATTAAATATTAACGAGAACACGAAGTTATTGTATATTAACGGGAGCATAAAGTTATTGAGCAAACTATTGAATATTAACGGGAATATGAAGTTATTAATTAAAATATTGAATATTAGCGGGAACCAAATATTGAAAGTAAATGTGACTGAGATATTGTATATTAACGGGAACATGAAATTATTGATCAAACTATTGAATATTAACGGGAACATGAAGTTACTGATGAAAATACTGAATAATAACGGAAACATGAATTTACTAATAACGGGAACATGAAGTTACAATTCAAAATATTGAATATTAACGGGAACATGGAGTTACTGATGAAAATATTGAATAATAACGGAAACATGAATTTACTAATAAAGGGAACATGAAGTTACTACTGCTAAAAATATTGAATATTAACGGGAACATGAAGTTACTCATAAAAATATTGAATATTAACAGGAACGTTGATCAAAATATTAATATTAACGGGAACATGAAATTACTGATCAAAATTTTGAATATTTAACATTAAATTACTCATCAATTTTTTTAATATTAACAGGAATAAATTTGGAATAAACAGAAACACGAAGTTACTGATCAAAATAATGAATATTAACGAGAACATGAAGTTATTGATCAAAGGGTTAAATATGTTTTTAGTCCCTATAAAATTACCCAAAATGGCTTTTAGTCCCTATAAAAAAATGTTAACATTTAGTCCCTATAAAATTACTTTTGCGCTCAGTTTTAATCCCTGTAGAGGGACCAAAAATGAGTGCAAAAGTAATTTTATAAGGACTAAAAGTCAATATATTTTTTATAGGGACTAAAAGCCAAAATTGAAATATTTATAGGGACCAAAAACATATTTAACCCTTGATCAAAATATTGAATATTAACGAGAACATGAAGTTAGTGAGCAAAGTATTGAATATTAACGAGAACATGAAGTTACTGATCAAAATATTGAATATTAACGGGAACATGAAGTTATTAATCAAAATATTGAATATTAACGGGAAAATAAAGTTTATTGATCAAAATATTGAATATTAACGGGGAGACGGAGTTACTGATCAAAATATTGAATATTAACATGAGCACAGAGTTATTAATTAAAATATTAAATATTAACGGGACCACGAAGTTACTGATTAAAATTTTGAATATTAACGAAAATATTAAGTTACTAATCAAAATTTTAAATATTAATAGAAACAAATTTTGAATATTAACGGGAACACGAAGTTACTTTTATAAATAATGAATATTAACGGGAACACGGAGTTATTGACAAAATATTGAATATTAACGGGAACACGAATTTACTGGTCAAAATTTTGAATATTAACACAAACATTAAGTTACTTATGAATTTATTGAATATTAACGAGAACAAATTTAGAATATTAAGGGGAAGACGAAGTTATTGATCAAAATAATGAATATTAACGGGGACACAAAGTTATCGATCAAAATAATGAATATTAACGGGAACGTGAAGTTACTGATCAAAATATTGAACGAAATGGATCATAATAATAATTACATAAATTTCTTTTTTCTGTAAAAAATACAATATTATACAAAATAAGCGTGCCAAAATGGGTGCTCGTGCGGACGCTTATAATTTTGCTACTACAAGATATATATTCTATTCTTTATCAATTTCATTTTTAATTTTATTATGTATCTTTACTGAACAAAATTCATCATAATAATAATTACATAAATTTCTTTTTTCTATAAAAAAATACAATATTGAACAAAATAACAAGGCCACAACGGGAACTCGTGCGGACGCACGGGTATCACACTAGTTGTTTATATACTTAAACCAATCTATGAGTTCAAATATGAAAAAAGTGTGTTTTTTTAAATTATTAATGTTGCTAATATTTTTAATTTAGGATATAATATTTTTTTTAAAATTAATATACGTGAAAATACAAAAATGTGTGTCAGTTATCACTAATTTTAATTTATACAATTCAAAATATTAGTATCAATTTTTCTATCCGACCCTAGCATCTAGGGATGGCAATTAGACTAATCCCCAATGGGCACCCGTAAAATGGGTACGGATAATTACCCACTAAAGTAAATGAGTATGGGCGCGGGCACGTGTACCTTAGGTCTCACCCCGCCTCATACTCGCATAATGTATATTTATATATATTTATTATTATTATTATATATATATATATATATATATATATATATATATATATATATATGCTTATCAATTTTATTAAATACATCACTATTATATGTATATGCATTTTAATACAAACGTTTGTTAATTTCTTAACTCAACAATAACATCTTTAATTTTTTTAGGAATGTTGTTAAAAAAACTTAAAATCACATGATAAATTATAATTGATCATGTGTTTTTAATAGAAATGCGGGTAAATGGGTATGGGTACTTAGGTACCCATAGGGCACGGGAACAGGCTCAAATGTTGGTGGCCATGCGGATATAGCAATGGCAGGGTTTGGGCAGGGTACTATAGTACCCGTCCCCATACCCGCAGTTTAAAAAAATCCCCGTACCCGAGCCCAAACCCGCGTGGGTATCAATATTCATGCCCGTACCCGTATCCAGTGGGTACCTCAATGCCCATACCCGTACCCGTTTATCCGCATTTATAGTAAAATTAAATCATTTAATTACAAAATATCATATAATTTAAGTCTTTTTAACAATATTAAAAAAATTATGTATGTTGTTGTTGAGTTAAGAAACAAATAAACCATTTTATTAGAATGTGTAATGATTTATAGCGATATATTTTTAAAAAAATTTAGAATCATGTATTTTTATATAATAATATAAATGACATTATAGAAATATGTAGTGTGGGTATGGGCGGGTTGGGTAGTAAGGTACTCGTGCCCGCACCCATACCCGCATATTTTAATGGGTAATTACCTGTGCCCGTGCCCATATCCATTTTTATGGGTATTTACCCTACCCGATATGGGGTTTTTTGTGGATACCCACTGGAGATGGGCCAAATTGCCATCCCTAGGATATGTGCTCGAGTTACAGGAATTTTTCAAACTGCAGGTATGAGAACAGATACTATAGTACCTAATCCATACCCTACCTATTGTTATCCCTGCTAGCACCTATCATTTGTTATGTCATTATCTTTCTTTTGTTAAATAAAATATTTAAATCTTTTCAATATATTTAATATAATTAGATATAAATAACAATTAATATTATTAATAAATTAGATATAACATTAGACGACTACTACCTATCAACAACATAAATGTGTTTTTTTTATTATTTATACTGTTAATGAATACAAATTATTTTTCACTGATTTATAATAGTTAATAATAACAGGAACATCAATATATTGAACAATGTAAATAATGCAAAAAAAATTATTCATTTAAGAATTATATATATATATATATATATATATATATATATATATATATATATATATATATATATATATATATATATATATATATATATATATATATATATATATATATATATAGACACTAATTTATTTTCTTTTAAAGTAAAATAAAATTTGATGGTTAAATTAATTTGACTTTCTTTTATTATATTTTAAAAACAAATATGTGTACCGTACCAGTATCCGTGGAAACGCAAAGGTATCCTGCTCGTTTTTATTAAAAGTTAAATTAAAGTTAGGTGCAACTTGTCAATTTGTACACACTAAAATGATGCATTTTGTAATATTACAGTGAGTTACTAATTTACACCACTCTTTTTTTATTTGACTTACTAAATTTATAACTAAATTTTAAAATTTTGATGTTAAAAAAACTACATTATATTGACGTTGAGAATATTAGGATAGAATTGACTTTTTTTTATTTATTTAGTAACTTTAGTATCTTTGTGCATATTGAAATATTAAAAGAGATATAGATGAATTATTAAAATTAGTATTGAAATGATGAAGTAAAAGTTTAAACTTAAAAGAGATATAGAGACAAAATCAGAAAGGTAAGGATTTTAAAAAGATTGTTCTCAATCATTTAAGAATGTTTGGTTTTTTTTTCAATATTTATTTGAAAAATCTAAAAAAAACTAGGGTGTAAAAGTGAAGACAGCAACACAAATAAAAAAAATTATCTACAAATCATAAAAAAAAATTATTTAGGTCTTATGTAAAATATTTCACTGATAAAATAAAGTTATCATTACAATATTATAACTTCATGCTTAAATAAGAGAGAATAGAAAATCTAATGGGCTTTGACTAATGGGTCTCATTACTATTATTATCAATTACTATTTAGAGTCTAGTATTTACAACACTCCCTCTCAAGTTGGTGAATGGATATCTATCATTCCTAGCTTACAAGTAAGTTTCTTGAATCTTTCTGTTGGTAAGCCTTTTGTTAACACATCTTCCAGTTGATGCCCAGAAGGAACGTAAGATGTATCAGTCCACTATCCAACTTGTCTTTGATAAATTGTCGGTCAATCTCAATGTGTTTAGTCCTGTCATGTTGCACCGGATTATGAGCAATACTAAAAGTCGATTTATTGTCACAAAATAGTTTCATAGGGCTTTCACATTGTATCTTCAAGTCTTCTAGAACTTGTTTCATCCACAATAGTTCACAAATTCCTAGTGCCATAGCTCTATATTCTGCCTCGATGCTTGATCGAGCAACTACACTTTGCTTCTTACTCTTCCAAGCTACAAGGTTACCACACAGAAAAGTACAATATCCTGACGTATATCTTCTGTCACTCAATGAGCCGGCATAATCCGCATCAGTGTAAGTCTCCATAGTTAGATTTCCACCTCTTTTAAACAAAAGTCCTCTCCCTGGAGTTGCTTTAAGATATTGCAGAACACGGTCTACAACCTGCAAATGTCTCACCCTCGGACCATGCATGAATTGGCCCATGATCGGAAAAATAGCAAGTGTACTATTTTCACCAATGTGGTTATAATGGGTTTAACCCCAAGTATCGATCTCGAGGAGTGCGTTGCAATACAGAGTTTAATGATAAATTCAATTGAACAAAAACAATAGGTTTGATTGTTTCACGAGAATAATTGCAAAAAATAACAACACAAAGTAAATTAAATTTTCTTTTGAAGAATTTAAACATGCTAGGGGAGATGGTCATCTTGGCTTGCAATGAGTGAATTTCCATGATCATCAAAGGATTATCTCTATGTTCTCAATTATCAACTTATGACAGTTTTTCCTAAGTCCTTAGCAAAAACCATTTAAACCTTCGTGTTATACCCCATTACCCTTGAAGATACAACAAGAATTCAAGCAATCGTCATAATCAAGTTATTGATAATGTTTATATGGAGCCCTAGTCCTAGGTACATCCACTATAAACCAATTGTGCACAAACCCTAACTATTACATTCCTATAATTGTTAGCCGTAGATCATTCTCAATTTGACCGAAAGAGAAAGCGTAAAAACATTGCACAATTGAAATGAAAACATATAATTCAAACATAGATAATCATAGATATCCCAAATTCATTACAAAAGCCAAATCAGGACCACCCCCTAGCATTGGGGGTTTAGCCTCTCATACTAATATTCAAGAATAACAAATCAAAGAGTTTAGACATTACAAAGATGAATGGAAACTTTGATCTTCAATTATGACCACCGTTGAATCTCTTTGTCTCTGAAACCCTTGAGTCAGCTATCTTCTCTCTTCTCTCTCGAATTCTATCGTATCCGTCAAAAAGTACTTCTCCTTTTGCCTTAAACTTGTTTTAATAGTATCAGCTCAATCCCTGTTTCTGCGAAACGTCCGAAATACCGTTAATGACCAAGCCTGACAAAAATAACACATTGAAAATTTCTCATACGCGCTCATCAACACGGGCCGTGTTGTTTAACACGGGCGCCCGTGTTTCTTCTTTGTTTCAGCTCCAAAAAACCACTTTCCCTTGGCTTTTCAACACGGGCCGCGTTGATTCACACGGGTGCCCGTGTTGACCCACTGTCTTGGTTCCTTTTTGCGCTTTCCCTTGGCTTTTCAACACGGGCCGTGTTGATGCACACGGGGCCCGTGTTAACTTCTGAATCATTAGAAACTCCACTTTTCAGCTCCTTCTCGTCCCTCCAGACCTGCCATTAGTTCCTCTGATCGCATGCATCAACCTGGACAGTAACACTACCAAACAAAGCATAAAGAGGTCCTTTTTGACACGACTTTCAATCAATAAACAGAATGATACTAAACACACGACAACGCACAAACTTAATTAAAAACACATAAACGCTGATATTGACCCTTGTCGACTTTTTCACCTTCCTCCTCAAAGCTTATCCTGTGATTTTGTTCAACGGGAACACTTGCAGACTTGCATCCAAGGTTGCTAGTTTCCTGCAAAAGATCAAGCACATACTTCTTTTGAGAGATAAAGATGCCTTGCTTTGAGTAGGCTACCTCAATTCCCAAGAAATACTTGAGTTGCTGTCTTTTAACTCAAACTTTGTTGATAATTTCTCTTTGAGCAAATGTCTCCCAGTCAAATCATCTCCTCTAACAATAATATCATCAACATAAACAAGAAGTATAGTCAGTTTTCTTCCTTGTGAATGTTTAAAAAACAAAGTGTGGTCTCCTTGACTTTTCTTATAGCCCAAACACATCATTTCCTTTGTGAATCTTCCAAACCATGCCCGAGGGGACTGCTTTAGTCCATATAAGGCTTTCTTCAAATGACACACCATGTTAGCTCCATTTGTTATGCCAACACCTGGTGGAATCTCGATATACACTTCCTCTAAGTCTCCATGCAAGAATGCATTTTTAACATCAAACTGTTGCAATTCCCATCCACATAAAGCAGCAAGAGATAGTAAAATTCAAACAGTGTTCATCTTTGCCACTAGGGCAATGTCTCCTCATAATCAATACCAATCATCTGGGTACAACCTTTTTCCACTAGTCTTGCCTTGTATCGATCAAGTGTGCCGTCAGATTTATGCTTTACAGTATAGATCCATCTATATCCAACTGGCTTTTGTCTCTTTTCCTTTCAATAATCTCCCAAGTACCATTTTTTTCTAGTGCTCTCATTTCCTCATCCATAGCTTGGATCCAATTTCTATTTTGCAATGCTTCTTCAACAGATGATGGGATTTTCACGGAATCAACAACTGCAATAAAACTTTGATATTGTGTGGAAAGATGTATAGTGAATACATATTGAGAGATAAGGTGTCGATATATGGAGGGACAAAATCTTTTATCCTTCCTCAAATAAATGGGTAAATCAACTAGATTAATGTCACAAGTATCAGAAATGGGACAATCATCACTAGAGAAATCATTTTCAATACTTACCTCTGGTTCAGACGATTGAATTTGTTTCTGGAGAAGGTCAGGTTTACTTCTTCTCTGATACACTAGAGTTGGTGCTTGAGGTGCGGATTCTTGTGAAACAGAAGGCATTGAAGGACCAGGAACAATTACTGACTCAAATTCAGGTGTTGATCTAGGACTCAAACTCAAACTAGGTGACAACTCGGGTTCAAGAGAGGGAACACTGATAGGTTCTCTAGGGAAGCTAGGACCAAGGATCAGAAACTTGGACTCAGACTCTAAGTCACTTATGCTCTCCCCTAGATACTGAGAACGAGTGAGGTATGATACATTTTCATGAAAGGTGGCATCTTTGGAGACAAAGAATTTCCGACTCGGAGGATGATAACATATGTACCCTCTTTTGTTGGGTGCATAACCCAGAAAGATACATCTGATAGCACGAGGATCCAACTTGTTGCGATATTGTTTGTGAACATGAACAAAAGCAACACAACCAAACACACGAGACTCAAGAGTATGTAAGATAGAAACAGATGGAAAATGTGAGAGCATAAATTGAGCAGGACTACTATTACCTAACACTTGATATGGGACCTGGTTAATCATATATGCAGCAGTAAGAATTGCCTCCCCCAAATAAGAGGTGGGGACAAACATTTGAAAAAGGAGAGATCAAGCAACTTCAAGTAAATGACGATTTTTTCTTTCTGCGACACTGTTTTGTTGTGGGGTGTCAACACATGTGAATTCATGGAGAATGCCATGTTTACTAGTGAAGTGGGAGAAGGCATGATTGACATATTCTTTACCATTGTCAGAACGAATTCTTTTTATACCTTTCCCAAATTGTGTTTTTACCATATTATAAAATTGGATAAATATTTGTGGTACTTCGGATTTAGTATTCATCAAGAAAATCCAAGTTACTCGAGTACAATCATCAATAAATGAGACAAACCATTTTGCACTAAAAATATTATAGGTAGGGGAAGGTCCACAAACATCAGAATGAATCACATCAAAAGGTTCAACACTTTTATTAAAACTGGAAGGAAAAGTTACACAATTGTGTTTTGCCAACTAACAAACATCACACTTAAAAGATTCAACATAATGGTGTAAGAACAATGATAGAAACATAGACTTAATTATATAAAATGGAGGATGACCGAGACGCTTGTGCTAAAGCCAAATTTTTTAGGCTAAAGAAGAAGACTGAGACTGGAGACATGAGGACAATATCTTTGGATGGTCATCAGAGAAGTAGTATAACCCTTCCTTTTCCTTAGCAATTCAAATCGGCTGCCCCATGGTAAGGTCCTGAAAAACACAATGGGACGTAAACAAATTTACTTTACAATTCTGACCACGGGTAAGCTTATGGATGGAAATTAAATTGTGGGAAAGTATGAGAACATGAAGCATAGATTGCAACTGGAGTGGAGGTTGCAAGTTAATATTTCCAGTGCTAACAACACAAGCATGAGAGCCATAAGCAACAATGATATAAGGAATACTCGAAGGTGTGGTATAAGAGCATAATAATGTGGAATCAAATGTCATATGATTAGTAGCACTAGAGTCAAGAATCCACGCATTCCTAGGGATATTACCACAAACAGTAAAAGATCGGGAACACAAACTCTTACCAATAACTTCTAGAGACCCAGAACCAGAAGGCTTACTCATGGAGTCAAGCATAGACTTCAACCGTTCCATATCATTTTGACTGAAGGAGGAAAGATCAGTTCCCCTCATTTTAAAGCTTTCAGTATCATGGGCATGTGTAGTAACATGTGCCTGATGCTGGTGCATTCTGCGAGAACCACCTCCTTGGCTAAGAATCTGCTCTCTCCCATGTAGTTTGAAACACCTATCCTTAGTATGCCCTGATCGATTTTAATGCTCATAATAGAATTTGTCACGACCATTCTTGGATGATGATGGTGGTGGTCCTTGTCTTGTTATTTTGCTAGCTACTAGTGTTGATACATTCGGGGGTTGTTCATGAAGTATAGCTTGAAGACGGGTCTCCTCACTACGAACAGTGTAAAAAACTTCATTAAGATCAGGAAATTTTTCCTTACCCAAAATCTGCACCCGAATAGGGTCAAATTCAGCACTAAGGCCTGCTAAAAAAACAATTATATCTCGCTCAACAATAGTATTCAAGGTGGCAGTATCCTTGCTGCACTCCATCTTCAAATTCTGATATTGATCCAACTCAATCCAAAAACAATTGATAAATCCAAAATAATCAGTGACCGAAAGACTTCCCTACTTAGTGTTGAAGATTTCCTCTTTAAATCATAACAAGCAGACATTGTTAGAACAAGATTTGTTCTGACCAATATTCTTGTTTTGATGATAACAATGTATATGAATTTTGTATAAGACAATGTGGTACTCTAATCCTATGCATTTTCCATTTTAGGAAATATATAAGGAGTATGCACAATTCAGCGCTAAGAAGCACTAACTCGAAAGGTTCAGGATTGCAACATCAGAACATGCTCTCGCAAGACATCAGAAGATGGTCAAGAAGAATCAGAACATGGTCTATGAAGCATCAGAGGAGCTTGAGATCAGAAGCAGAAGCACTGAAGTTCTTATGGTATCACGCTAAAGCACTTTAAAGTTAGAAGACAAGAAGATGCTCTGCACCAAGCTGTAACTCTGATTCTGATTATTCAAACATTGTATTCACAAAATCTGAGATCAGAAGTTAGTACTAGATGATAGGCTACAAAGTCTACTCTCTGACTAACAAAAGGAATGTTAGAAGCTACAAAAGGCAAAGTCAGTAAAAGCAGAGAAAAGCATGGCTCGAGGTAGTTGACAAAATAGTGAAAACATTAAATGCAAAGCTATCCAGTCACGCAATGCATTAAATGCAGTTCAACGGTCATCTTCTCAAAACGCTTATAAATATGAAGTTCTGATCAGAAGCAACTACGAACAACTCTTGCGAGAATACCAAAACGCTTCTAAAATCAATACTTACGAACTTCATCTTCAACCTCACATTCTTTGTAATATTTAGTGAGTGTTAAGATTAGAACTTAAGAGAAATATCACAGTTGTGATTATAGCTTTCTAAGAAGCATTTGAATACTCTTGTAAACATTTATTTTACATCGATTTGTAAAAGGTTCCTAGAGTGATCAATGAGATCAGTAGACTCTAAAAGACTTAGAAGTTTCTAAGTGTTGATTTCCTAGAGTGATCAAGGTGTGATCAGTATACTCTAGAAGACTTAGAGTTTTTCTAAGTGGATAACCATTGTAATCAAGGTTGATTAGTGGATTAAATCCCCAGTTGAGGTAAATCACTCTATGGGGGTGGACTGGAGAAGTTTCGTTAACAACGAACCAGGATAAAAATATTGTGTTCATTGTTTTTATCTTAAGAGTTTTTAAAGTCACACTTATTCAACCCCCCCCCCCCTTTCTAAGTGTTTTTCTTTCCTTCAGACATATCTTGTTTCATGGAATAACTACGACAAAGATAATCCCAAACTGCCTTTGCACTTGAGAGATACATGCAATTTCTAGTAATTTATGGAGATATGGGGTTCCAAAGCCAAGTAATAATAGCATAATCATCTTTATCCCATGAAGGGAAGTTAAGAGCAGTAACCAGAGGAGGATTTCCTTCAATATGATCAAGCATGTCACAACATTTTAGAGTGTGTCCACTGAATTGAGACCATTGAAAATATTTTTTTCCGGTAAGCCAGTAACCTTTTTGAATAACAAAATCCTTAACATTAAATGGGGCTGGTGGATTTGTGGGAGGTGGAGGCGGAGGTGGTTGTTCATTAATAATCTCATCCATTGACGGGACAATCGAGATGAACAAACAACAGATATGTATTGAATCACAAAGAAAAAAAACCTAAAAACCAAAGTATGTCTGATTGTTATTTTGATCATAGAAATGGAATCAGGAAGGCCGGATGATGAAACTAGGGAATTTTGATGGTGATTGTGAAGGTGGAGAAAAACACAAGAAAGGGGGGGATTGAATTGTGTTCTTTATCAATTAAAAATTCCCTTTCTTTAAGTTATTTTCTTTCTTCTTTGAATCTCATTTTCTGGATATGCTTTTGTGTTGCGGAAGCATGCTTGGAACGGAGTTGCATAGCCAATGAGATATTCATTATTAACTTCTTTGTATCATCAGAACTTCTGACTTGTCTTAGTACACTTTTGAAGATTTCTGCGTGAAGGTTCTGAGTTAAAATGAATTGTGCAGAAAGTAAAACACACGTTTATTTTTATCCTGGTTCACCTTCTAAATAAGGCTACCTCCAGTCCACCTTCTACAGGTGATTTTCCTCTGACCAAAGGTCTTAATCCACTATAACCAAACTTAATTACATCTGCACGATCCTCCGTCGTGACTAACAACCTGCACAGCCAACCGCTATGACTAACCCTGCACAAGCTACTCGCGAGTGACTAACCCCTAGATGACTGAACCGTTCAGTGATCCCATCTGGATATAACGTTCATCAATCTAGTAACCTGCACAACTACCTGTTGTGACTAACCCTGCATAAGCCAACTGCTCGTGACTAACTGCAATGGACTGTTCAGTGATCTCCACGAGATATAACATCCATTGACTCCTGGACTCCTGACCTTCACTTGGTCTCCAAGAGATTTCCACAATGACCGCAGCCAATTGTCTTCTCAAGCGTCTGACCTTAACTGGTCGCTCAAGGCATCTTCTGGAGATTTACATATATGTTTCTTATACAAGCAGATGGTCTCCTCTTCCCAATACGTATGTTTACGACACACTGACTAGAAGTCACTTCTGGTGCCTAAACAATCTATCAGAAGTTTCTTAAGCTATAACACACTACGAGCAACAACTCTATGTGTTTTTACATATTATTACATGAAACAAAATATCTTGTAGTCTTCTTCTCTTCAACTTCTGGAAGAGATCTTCTTCTTCTAAAAGTAGATATATAACAGCAGCTTCTCTGTTGATTGCTTCTTGTTTAATCTCCATCTTCTTTAAGCAGATTCAAAGCATCAGCTCTGTTTTGAGTTGCTTCTTCAAATGATCTTCTGAAAGCTAATTTAGAGCAGCAACTCTAGTAAATTTCTTCTTCATATTGATCTTCAGCTTCTCCTTCGATAATACTGATCTTAAAGCCTATCACAGCTGATGACATATTGATCAACATTAGTAAACATGAAACACTCTACGAGCAACAACTCAGTGTCTTCAGTTTCCTTTGTCTTTCAATATGATCATTTAACCACATGATCAAGTATTCTTGGATATCTTCTAACTCCATTGGAGGATACTGCTTAACAGCAGGTTTTCTTCTTCATCTTATGAGATTCTTCTTGTTGGCATGTGATGTGTATTTCAATATTTGATTCATCATACACTTCGTGTAAGTTGCCTCTTGTGTAACTTCTGATGCATGACTTCAACATTTCTTCTTTTATACTTTCATACTCAGTTTCTGACTACAGATTTTCTCCTAAGATATTTCTTGTTCTTCACTCTGTAGATGTATCCTGAATACATACTTTGATGCTCACTCTGGATGCATACACAGACGCATACTTTTAAGTTTGAAATTTGATCTATTTATAGAACTTGGTAAGTTACCGTTGGAATCTAGCCGTTGAGATTTGTTTGAATGTTGCTTTGAATGCTTCATCTAGATTAAGCCTTTTGTGACATGTGTTGTTCTTGGCAGAACCCTATCCTCAACATGATGATTATAGTTGATGGCGTGCTTCTTTGGTTAAGCTTATCTTTCCAATGCGCTGCATGTGGCTTGCTTCTTTTAATTAACCTTGGGAGTTGTTCCAATTAATGTTGCAACCGTTTTGCTTATGATGATGTTTCAAACGGCTTCCCATTTGATTCTACACTTTATATTTTACTTAATTTGTATGCTGAGCTGTAGATTCTTCATTGGTTCACAAGTGACTCTGTTAAGTTTGTATTTAGTTTGTCACTGCGTTATTCTTATCAGAACTTCTGTCTCTTTAATATGTGATCATTGTGTAGTATCGAATCTTCATGTATATTGATCTTCTGTTTGATTCTTTGAAGGCTGTCTGATACTTTTTCTGATATTTCTGAGCTTGATGTATGTGATCATGTTGCATGCTCTATTTGAGTAAGCTTGTTTTCCATTGTTTCTTCTTTGCTTCTGACTTTGGCTGTATGATGTGTTCTGAATCAGAACATCTGATGACTAATGTTCTGCCTTCGTCAATCTTCTGAATATTTTTGGTTCTTCATAAGTTCTGAGTTACTTTCTGATAATATATCCACACTAATTGAAACCATTAGTAGTAAAATTGTTACTAACAAAATATATGCCCGTTATCATTAAAACCAGATTCTGAACATAGATTCTCAATCTTGTTCTAACAATCTCCCCCTTTTTGATGATGACAAAAACATGTATTTTGATGGAACAATTTTATGAGAGGATAATAATTAAGCAAGTAAACTTCATCTCATTTTTCATGTTCAATCAAGCAACTGATTTGTTCATCAAAATCTATTTTTCTTCTCTTCTTCTCCCTCTTTTTGTCATAATCAAAAAGCTATTAGGGGTAGGTGCACTCATCTTCTCCCCCTGAATTGTATAGCCAATTAGGGATAGGCTGGGATGATTTATCTTCTGCGGAGTCTCCCCTTGAATTATATGTTCCTTATTAATTTCTGATTTAAAACTCCCCATGAGTTCTAACAATCTCCCCCTGAGATATGTATTCTCCTAACTTTTCTGAGAATTTTCCTATTCAGCTTATTTCTTCAGAAGATCGTTGGATTTGGCTATGTGTGCATGCAACTTCTCAGAGGTTCTCATATTTTTTAAGAATTCTTTAAGACTTGTCAGATTATGTCCAGAATGTTTCTAAGATGATTTGGTCATATTTTAAGATAGTTGTAAACAATAAAAAAACATTTAGTAAGCAGAAAACAAATCAAGCACATTAATAGATAGGAAAACTATTTATAACTGGCAGGAAATAATTCATGTGTTTTAACAAGCAGAACATTTGAGAACATATGAAAAATTACTCCTAAAAGTAATCAAACACAAAATCGTTACATCTATATCTAGACAAAATGTTACTCCTGGCTAGCGCCGTTTTCCTAAAGTGAGTGAGAATTCCAGCCTTCTCAATCAATTCAGATATGACTCGTCCATAAGGGATGTAGCAAGTCTCCTGGAAGTTTTGGAGGTTTTAATGGCTTCTTTTAGGTGAGTAAAGATGATTGATGGAAGATTTAACCTATGACCTTGACGAAGGTAGTAGACTAAGTATTTGTCTTGAGCGGATAGGGTATTTAAGAAGATACCTTGAGGCAAAAAGTTAGTCATTGAGAATGCAACCCAGACTCTACCTATAGATTTCAGACTTTTAGAATTGTTGGAGAACGTCTTAATGCAACAGGGAGTTTGGAGCGTTGAGAAAAATGTAACTTAGCAAGATGATCAAAGTACTCTAAGGGCATGAGGCTTCGATCAGATGGACACTATATTGCTTCAGCAATAGAGGCTTGAGTGATGACTATTTCATGGCTAAGTATGCTGGATGAAATGATGTTCCCATCATTGCTGATGGATGTATATAGCTAGAATGCTTTGACAAGATTGGGATAGATTGGTTTGTTCAGAATTTCCTTGTAACCGTTACAGCCTTGATATGCAAGGCACTTGTGAAGAAAATATCCATCATTTGATTCTCTGATGCATTTCTCATTGATGATTTCTACCGTGCTTTCATTTCCAAGAAAGGTTTTGACAGCCATGGAACTGGAGTTTTACTGAGTTAGAAGATGATGATTTATTTGATGAGTGGAGACGGTAAAAGAATGGTTTGGAGGCTGAAGGATTTTATCGAGGCAAATGGGGAGCGGAACAGTTTATGAGGTGAGATTTGGTTTAGGATAATGATTTCCTATAGTGTAGTGTTGTCAGGGACGCATGGGGGTAGTCTAAAGTTTTGGTTCTCGATGTCATTATTATCCTGCATGATTCCTAGAAGGAGTAATTAATGACTTAGATTTTGTATTGGTTTAGGCACGAGGGTGGTTAGTTTTCCTAGATTGAGTCTAGACAACTTTTGTGGAGATGACTTATTTTTGTTCCTTTAGGAAACAAATATTTTTCAGACAGAAGTTTTACTAAGTTTATTTATGGGATACGAATACAATACAGATTTTAATATCTCCTTAGTACTAGACTTAGGCATTACAAATTATTAAATACTTGCATGCTGGGAGTTTTGATCAGAACTTCTGAGTGAACTTCTCTGAAAGAGAAATCAGTGCTCGAGTTCTTCAATCTTGCACACCTGTTCACACTTTTCTGAGATACGTGCCAGCTTAGGCCCTGCAAGTCCAACAAATTTTCAGATATTATCATTCATTATTAGTTCAGATAGAACTCTTCCATATGGAATTTGGAAACTTGATTGATTTCTGGATATTTTTATGGTATCCTTGAGATAGTTGAAGATTGTTTTAGGAAGGTCAATCCTATAGTGGTGTGTCAGAAGGAATACCAATACTCTGTCATCACGAGACATGACATCCTTTACTTGTTTTCTAGGGCGAAGGTTAGTTAGGGAAAAATTTGAACCAGATTTTAGGGTAGTGGATGTGATCTTTGTGTAGTATCGAATCTTCATGTATATTGATCTTCTGTTTGATTCTTTGAAGCTTGTATGATACTTTTTCTGATATTTCTGAGCTTGATGTATGTGATCATTGATGTTGCGTGCTCTTTTTGAGTAAGCTTGTTTTCCATCGTTGCTTCTTTGCTTCTAACTTTGGCTGTATGATGTGTTCTGAATCAGAACATCTGGTGACTAATGTTCTGCCTTCGCCAATCTTCTGAATATTTGGTTCTTCATAAGTTCTGTGTCATTTTCTGATAATATCTCCACACTAATTGAAACCATTAGTAGTAAAATTGTTACTAACAAAATGTATGTCCGTTATCATCAAAACCAGATTCTGAACACAGATTCTCAATCTTGTTCTAATAGATTGGAGTTGCAGGAGTGCAAAGATGACCTGCCGTGAAAAGAGAAAAAAACTCCGCTACAAGGGCGACTAGGGTTTGTGCGGAAGCGAGACCGCCAATTTCGGGACCTCGTGATACCATGTTGTAAAATACTTCAATGCTATATTAAATTTATCATTACAATATTGTAACTTAATGCTTAAATAAGAGAGAATAGAAAACCTAATGGCCTTTGACTAATGGGTCTCATTACTAATATTACCAATTACTATTTACAGTCTAATATTTACAACAAGATCCATAAAAATAAGGTATACAAAATATCCATCAAATTACCTCTACAACCCAACCTTCTATAATTCAATTTTCATTTGTAACAATATCCATCAAATTAGTTCTATTGAACAATCAATAAGAGGAACATTTATTGTCACTTAAAAGAGTCATTATCATTAACCATTCCATGGCATTCCCTCCTAATATATAGCTATATCACCATTTGTGTAACCCTCGCTTAGTTCCTCAACACCACTCAACCAATATTGCTAAATAAAAGAGGTATGGTTTTAACTATATTTACAAAAAATGATTTCTTATTAAAACACTTATAAACTCAACAGACATGAAACATTTTTATAAATTAATAACATGTTTTACTAAATAGAAAACATATTGCTCTACATATAAATGGAAGATAATTATAACAACATATCATGTATTTCTTGAAATAATTATGGAATATTATTAAATATATGGTTTAAAGATCAAAAATAAACAATTTAGCCAAAGGGGATGCTTTTTGAGAGTTTGACAACTGTTGTTTCACCTCTTGTCCCCAACTTTTCTGGTGTGTGCGGAGAAACATCTTCTCCAACACTTTTGCATTTTCCCAAAGAAATTGAAGCATATGCATATCTGAACTTCTTCTAGAAGTCAAATAAACACGTACTTCTTTGAGGCAATACTGCAAGCAGCGAAATGTTGATGACAGTGTTTGCCAATATTGGTCCTCCTCAAAATCAAATAAGACATGGTTTTGTTCTTCCAAATCACCCTGTATAATATTTTAGTTATAAAAACAACTTCAACAATTTCAACATATGAATTCACATATAATAAGATTAAGTAAGGCTCACCCATAAAATTCTTCTTGCTTCATGGATGTGTAAAGTTAAACATTCTATATAGGGGCATTTTCTCATTATGTATGAAATCCCAATAAGTTCTTCTTTTTCTAAGCCCGATTGCAGTTTCAGATGCTTGATATTATTGAATGAAAATGGCAACGACTGCATGAAATTTACTTCATAGGATAAAACCTTAAAGATTGAAATAGAAATTCTCGTTACACATGAGTTTAATTAATATAAAAGAAATAAATGGTTAAGGAATAAATAATACCTGAATGCACCAAGTGTTTAGTAATAGTTTTTGACATTGAGTGAAATGACACAACAACTTTATCAAAGTTTCTCGATGACCACTAGTTGTAAATGGCTTGTTGATTCTAATCGCCATTGCAATTAGATTTGGTGCCTTGATATTTATTTCTGTGTTGAGGTGACAATTCTCCAACTTAAATATTAACAGTTTTGGAGATGATATGTCAATTGGAAATAAGGGGCCTCTTTGTGAGAAGCATTTAATAATTGTCAGCCTTGTGAAGTTGATGTCTCTCTTACAAACCATGAAGTTCAAAGGAATAAAGCAACATGAAATTGTCAAATCTTTTAACATGGGACATTTGGTTGCAAGATCTTCAATAGAAAAATCAAGGATCATGACAAAATTTAGAAATAAACATTGAAGATAACTGAATGCTTGTAAGTCGGACTTAAAAAAGTAGCATAAGTTTAAATTCAAACATACTAATGACTTTGATGTATGTTGAATATGGGGAAATTCATAAGGCATAGTTGTGTCATCATATCCAATCAGTATTCCGTTTGAGAAGTTAATGTTAACCTCCGTAACTTCATTCGTCATGGCAAAATGAAACCATTGATCAACCATCTTCCGACTACTAGGAAACCCGTCATAACACAAATTGAGGAATAGTTTCTTCACCTTGCACCCTGAGTGGAGGTACAGAGTTCTACTTACAAATTGGTTGAATTTTTTCTTTCCTCCAATGATTGAATTTGAAATCAATGCTTGATTCATAAGGGGAATATATTTTAATTCACATGGAAGGATAGTTCTATATGGATTGCTAATTCCAGTTGACATATGTAATTCATCAAGATTTAGGCTTGATGACACCATTGAAAAATAACTTTTTACTAGATGCTCCCACTCTTTTGAAACCAAACTTGCCAATATTAATTCCTCCAAAGTTAACAAGGATAATATGTAGAGCATTACCTCTAATGGTAGGAAACTTATAAAATCTTTGATTTCATTTGAATGTTGTCGTTTGTTTCGTTGGCCTGCAATCCTCCATTTTCCATTTCCTAATTGATAGTTATTGTTTCTTTCCATCTCACACTAAAATTAAACATTATTATTGATTATGAGTAATAAATAATGAGTGTCAGTTACGAATTTCATTAGAGAAAACATGAAATCAACAAAAAAAATCATGACTAAGAAAAGAGAATCATAACTATAAATATGAATCAATTTTGAAAAGCTTATTAGGTTTAAATATGTTTTACTCTAAGATGTTTTTTTCTTCTTATTTTAACTTAGATTTATACAACGCGGGTGCTTTAAACTATTTGAATATTGAAATCGATATTTGCTACTCTTTTAATAAAAAGTCAAATGATACATAATTCATGTCAAATATTAAACAACAATCAATTTTAAAGTTTGATGCATGAATACATGATATCAATATAATATCATTGCACCTACTAAATAAGTTGGAATACATAATGATAAAAGAATGTCATTTTCATTTTTATGTTTGCAATTTGCAGTCGATAATTCTAGTAAGTAATACTTTTTTTCTCTCTCGCACGAATAATGATTAGTCAATAGTTGTTCTTTGGCTTGAATCTATCATACATTTTCCTAAGGTATACTAATAAAAATTAAAATAATTACTAGGATATGGTAGGTAAGTAGTAATAGACTTTGCATATCATTGCTTGAATCTATTATGTATTTTTTCTATGGTATACAAATTAAAATTAAAATTATTACCATGGTAGGGTAGGTAAGTAGTAATAAAATTTTCAAATCATTTCTTAAGTGCATTAGTGCTTGTCTACTCCACCTTGTGATTAATGTTCAAACAAATATTGCATGATATTGACTAAATTTTCCTTCAGCAAACCAAAAGGGTTAGGTTTTCATGCACTTTTTCCCTAAAGCTTACATATGCAATTTTTTTTAATAATATGAGTCTCAGATAATCTCTTTGTATTAGTTTGTGTAATAAAGTAAAAAAAATCATGGAATATAAAAAAAACCTTGTTAATGCAACTTGAACAGATTTGTACCTACATATTCAATTGCAAGGAATTCGAAAAACTCCTATGTTAATTACTCTATAAAATAGAAATAGAATTTGGAAAACCATTGATTAGATCATCCAATGATGACGATTGGTCTAAACAAAATCACTATAATTAAATTTATACAATTTGATATTTTGTTCTCGATAATTTTCAAATCATTAATGGAGATATCATCACAGATATATAAAATCAGTTTACGATACGAATCATAAAATCAATTTATGAATTGGGAATTCGAAATTACCTGATTGATCCTGCTTTCTTCAAATTTCTTTCGCGATAGGCAGTCTGAAAAATCTTGATAACCTAATTTATATTAGGTTACGAAGATGCGACGGAACGCCTCTTTAGTATTAACGTGGGCCTTTATATTTTTTTCTCTTTAAGCCCATTGGACTTAGATGTCACTAATCCACCCAAGCCATTTATAATTTGTTGTAGAATGTAACTTTGTCTTGGAGGATTGGATAAGGAAAAGATGTAACACCCTGGATTTAATTAATTATTTAATTAAATTAATCAAGAATTTATTCGTTGGAATTATTCGAAGTCGGAATTTATCAGTATTATTCTAAAGGCGTAATTGGATTAATATGTTGATTTGAGCAATTAAGTTTATGGTCGGATTAATTAGTCGGATTAGTCGGAGAAGTACAAATCACGAGTTAGTATTAATTAAGATATGGAGCAATTGTAGTTGTGGAATATTATTGGGAATAATATTCGTTATGTTATGTGATTATTCAATTAGGTGTGTTATTTGGCTTAATTGAGTAATTAGAGGAATGTTATAAATTGGGCCTAAGTGGAAGAAATATAACACAATGAATGGGTTATGAGTTAAGCCCATTAGTGAGATAGTAAAGGTTAGGGTTTTAGAGATTTAGTCACATAACTCATTTGGAGAGAGAAGAGAAATAAGAAAAAGAAGGGAAGAAAGAGGAAAGATATGGCATGAAGAGGAAGGACTCCATTGAAAAAGGTGGAGCTTTTGCTAAGGTAAGGGTGGGGTTCTTACTCTCTAAGGGTTGGAATGATGATGGGTATGATAGAGATTAGACTTCATAATTGAATATCCATGTTTGTGTGAGAATTGCAATCTTGATGTTGATGATAAATGATTTGTGGAGCATTTGGTGGAATTGATAGAGGTTTACATAATGGGGTTTTTATTGTATGTTGTTATCCATGATTATGTGGAAATTGAATTTTAAATTGTTAGGTTTCATACTAGATTTCTATGAAATTGTGATTCTAAGTATATTGGATGATGTTTGTATGTGAACCCATGGTTAGGAACATGTTTAGGAACCTTAAATGTGTGCTAAATTGCTGTTAATTGATGTATAAATTGTATGAGGGTTAGTAGTTGTTGTATGAGGTGAATGGGGAAGGAAAATGGTGACTTCTGGGTTTTTACGTAGCGTAGGTCGACCTACACAGATGCCTGAGTCGACCTGAGCAACCCAAAAGGCAGAAAATATGGTTTTCTTCAGCATGCGTCGATCTATGAAATTCATGCGTCAACCTATAGATTCCCAAAACACCAGCATGAGTCGACTCATGGGTCGACCTGAGCAAACCCGAGGGGGGTTGAAACATCCATGCGTCAACCTGAGGATTTCATGCGTCGACCTGAGGATCCAATTTTTGACAGATTCTTGTAAAGGCCATAACTTGAGTTTCC
>NW_026705168.1:300000-384867 GCF_029867415.1 Vicia villosa | reverse complement strand
CATCAAATATTCCATTAACTGCATACACCGAGTCTTCCCTCGTTGTCTAAATAAAACTTATCACACATATGCAGATTAATCATAAAATACCCCGTTGAAACGTGCGACCGTATGACTTCTCCAAGCTTTGAGTTTCCTGTATTCGAGGCAGAGGAAGAAGAAGACGAAGAAATATCAAAGGAAATTTCACGATTACTTCAACAAAAGGAAGATGCCATTCAGCCATACAATGAGCCTCTAGAGATCATTAACCTTGGTTCCGATAGAAACAGAAAAGAGGTTAAGATTGGAGCTTCGCTCAGTTCAGAGATCAGAGAGAGTTTGATACAGCTGCTCAGAGAATTCTCAGATGTCTTCGCTTGGTCTTATCAAGATATGCCAGGGTTGGATACCAGTATAGTGGAGCATCACTTGCCATTAAAAGCAGAATGCCCTCCGGTCAAGCAAAAATTAAGAAGAACTCATCCGGAGATGGCCATGAAAATCAAAGAGGAAGTTCAAAAGCAGATCAACGCAGGTTTCCTCGTCACTTCAGAATACCCTCAGTGGTTAGCTAACATTGTTCCCGTTCCTAAGAAAGACGGAAAAGTCCGCATGTGCGTCGACTACAGAGATTTGAACAAAGCTAGCCCTAAGGATGATTTTCCTTTACCACATATTGATATGTTGGTGGACAGTACAGCAAAATCCAAAGTTTTCTCGTTCATGGACGGATTTTCAGGATACAACCAAGTCAAAATGGCACCTGAAGACATGGAAAAAACAGCTTTCATCACCCCCTGGGGCACGTTCTGCTACCGTGTTATGCCTTTTGGACTAAAGAACGCGGGGGCAACTTATCAAAGAGCCATGACTACGCTTTTCCACGACATGATGCATAAGGAAGTGGAAGTCTATGTGGACGACATGATTGCCAAATCAGAAAATGAAGAAGATCACATACAGAATCTGACAAAGTTATTTCAACGCTTACGGAAGTTTCAGCTTCGCCTGAACCCCAACAAGTGTACCTTTGGTGTCTATTCAGGAAAACTCCTTGGTTTCATTGTCAGCAAACGAGGAATTGAAGTAGATCCAGACAAAGTCAAGGCAATTCAAGAAATGCCTTCGCCCAGAAGCGAGAAACAAGTTAGAGGATTTCTTGGACGTCTGAATTACATCTCGAGATTCATATATCTCATGACTGCAACTTGCGCTCCTATTTTCAAACTTCTACGGAAAAAACAAAGTTGCGTCTGGACAGACGATTGTCAGAAAGCGTTCGACAGCATTAAGGAATATCTGCTCGAACCACCCATCTTATCTCCTCCAGTGGAAGGAAGACCTTTGATAATGTACTTAACCGTCTTAGAAGATTCCATGGGTTGTGTCCTTGGACAGCAAGATGGGACAAAGAGAAAAGAGCATGCCATCTACTATCTAAGCAAGAAATTCACTGACTATGAATCCCGCTACTCCATGCTCGAGAAGACGTGTTGTGCTTTGGCCTGGGCTGCCAAGCGTCTCCGCCAGTACATGATTCGACATACTACTTGTTTGATCTCTCATATGGATCCAATCAAGTACATCTTTGAGAAGCCTGCTTTGACCGGGAGAATTGCCCGTTGGCAGATGTTGTTATCAGAATATGACATTGAGTATCACGCACAGAAAGCCGTGAAAGGAAGCATTCTAGCTGAGCACCTGGCTCACCACCCACTCAATGGTCATGAATCAACCAGTTTTGACTTTCCGGACGAGGACGTCATGTACCTCAAGATGAAAGATTACGACGAGCCACTACCAGACGAAGGACCTGAGATAGGATCCCAGTGGGGCTTAATCTTTGACGGAGCTGTCAATGCTTATGGACGAGGAATTGGGGCAATCATTGTTACACCTCAGGGTACCCATATTCCATTTACTGCCAGATTAACTTTCAAATGCACAAACAATGAGGCCGAATATGAAGCTTGCATCATGGGTCTCGAAGAAGCCATGGATCTAAGAATCAAACACTTGGATGTATACGGAGATTCAGCTTTGGTCATCAATCAAATCAAAGGAGAATGGGAAACACGCCAACCAGGGCTAATTCCTTACAAAGACTACGCGAGAAGATTATTACCATTCTTCGACAGGGTAGATTTTCATCACATTCCTCGTGAAGAAAACAATTTGGCTGATGCATTAGCCACACTCTCTTCCATGATTAGGATAAATCATTGGAATGACATTCCTCGGATCGATGTTATGCGCCTGGATAGGCCCGCTCATGTTTTCACAGTAGAAGCAATCATTGACGACAAACCGTGGTATCACGACATCAAGAACTTTCTTCAAAAGCAAGAGTACCCTCTTGGGGCATCAAAGAAAGATAGAAAGACTTTGAGAAAGTTAGCTTGTAGATTCTTCTTGAATAAAGATGTTCTGTACAAGAGAAACTTCGACATGGTTCTGCTCAGATGCGTTGACAGAAAAGAAGCAGAAATACTCATGAGAGAAATACATGAAGGTTCCTTTGGTACTCACACCAATGGACATACCATAACAAGGAAAATACTGAGAGCAGGATATTATTGGCTGACGATGGAGTCAGATTGCTACCAGTACGCAAAGAGGTGTCACAAATGCCAGATCTACGCCGATAGAATTCATGTGCCACCATCTCTTCTCAACATACTCTCTTCCCCTTGGCCTTTCTCCATGTGGGGAATCGACATGATTGGAATGATCGAGCCAAAAGCGTCCAACGGACATCGCTTCATCTTGGTAGCCATAGACTATTTCACCAAATGGGTTGAAGCAGCTTCATATGCAAACGTTACAAGACAAGTTGTCGTCAGGTTTATCAAGAATCACATCATCTGTCGCTACGGCGTTCCTAGCAAGATAATCACTGACAATGGGTCAAATTTGAATAACAAAATGATGAAGGAGCTTTGTGAAGAATTCAAGATTAAGCATCACAACTCATCTCCTTACAGACCAAAGATGAATGGAGCTGTAGAAGCAGCTAACACAAACATCAAGAAAATCATTCAGAAGATGGTCATCACTTACAAAGATTGGCATGAAATGCTCCCGTATGCTCTTCATGGTTATCGTACATCAGTACGTACTTCGACTGGAGCAACTCCTTTTTCCCTTGTATATGGCATGGAGGCAGTCCTACCAATAGAGGTTGAGATCCCATCAACGAGAGTCTTGATGGAGGCAAAATTAACAGAAGCCGAGTGGTGTCAAAGCAGATTCGATGAACTGAACTTAATCGAAGAAAAGCGCATGACAGCTTTATGCCACGGACAGCTATATCAACAAAGAATGAAGAAAGCTTTCGACAAGAAGGTTCGACCTCGCACAATCAAAGAAGGCGACCTTGTACTCAAAAAGATTCAATCTTTTCTCACAGATTCGAGAGGGAAATGGACTCCCAATTATGACGGCCCCTACGTGGTCAAGAGAGCTTTCTCAGGAGGAGCCTTAATACTCACGACTATGGATGGAGAAGAATTCACCCGTCCTGTGAACGTCGACGCAGTCAAGAAATACTTCGCCTAAATAATTAAAAGAACAGCTCGCTAAGTCGAAAACTCGCAAAGAGCGACTTAGGCAAAAAAGAGCGTCTCGGTGAATCGAAAACCCGAAAGGGCGATTCAGGCAAAAATTAGAGACATAAAAAAAATATAATAATCAATCCCGGTAGACTTAAAACCCGAAAGGGGTAGTTTACGCAAAAGTTAGGGATATATGGCAAGTAACTGTGTTCAGGACAAACTTGATCATTCAAAATCCATAGCGGAGTGTTCATCAGCAGTAGGTCATCTTCTACGAAGCACGAATACAGCGCAACTCGGAGTGGAAGGGAAAGATAACGGTCGTCACGTTTCATCGTAGCCCTTTTCCCGAAAAATTACCAATTTCCAACTTTTGTAAATACTCCATGGAATCAAGCATTTGGCTGATTACCATTCCATATATAATAATTTGAGCCTTGTGCTTTTCCTTTGCAATCTAGTCTTATTCAGTTTCTTGGAATGCATTTTAAGTTTAAACAGTCAATTTCTTGAAACAAATGTTTTCATAAAAATAAAATGAATTTACTTGCAAAAATAAAGGTGAAATTTCTTTCCAAGGTTTACAAACAATAGGAAGAATGCAAACAGTTGCTCCGAGAACGGTTGAGACTCCGGGAACCAAGATTTCCCCATGAGGTCGCTCTGCGAACATCTCCCGATGACGGATCTTTACTTCAATTCATATTACTCATTTCGGACAGCGGACAACTGATAACCAGGTATTCCCAACAGAGTTCGAACTACAAGAAGAGAACATCTTCTGATCAACAAGAATTCAAGTCGTATCTTAGGATTTTCCATCCGCGACAGTTCTATTCACATTCACTTTACATTTTATCATTGTCATAATATTCATGCATACATTACATCATAATTGCATAGCCGAATCAGGCTTTGATCCTGTGAATGCCTAAGTCATTGAGGCATGAACTCAAGTTTCCCCTGCAAGTTCCGGAGAAACTTTTTCCTTCGAAACAACAGTTCATACACAAGGATCTCACCAAGCAAGTCAACAGATGGTAGTCTCCCTCAAAGAGATAGTTTGTTCACTTTTGGATTTCCTCAGCCGAGAATCTCCTGCAGAGCGACATTCGACAGTCTTCTTCAGATAAGATAGTCTGCTTCACATTTTGGAATTCCCTACAGGTTTGGTATTTCCCCAGCAGGGTCAAGAGGTGCCACTTCTTGTCAAAGAAAAATTCAGAATCTCCCAGCAGATCGACAAATGATTCCCCAGCGGAGTCAGCGAATGATAGTCTTCGTCCAGAAGATAGTTCAGATTCCCCAACAAAGTCAGCAAATGGCAGTCTCTTTCAGCAGAAGACAGTTTGCTCACTTTCTATCATAACAGAGTCAGCAAATGGCAGTCTCTTTCAGCAGAAGACAGTTTGCTCACTTTCTTTCATGACAGGGTCGACAAATGGCAGTCTCTCCCAGTAGAAGACAGTTTGCTCCCCTAGCAATTGGCAAATGGCAGTCTTTTCCCAAGAAAAGACAGTTTGTCTGTTAAATACTCAAGAGATCGACGAATGGCAGTTTCTTCAAACAGTTTGTCTGTTTCTGGGATGTTTAACTCCCCACAGAGTCGATGAATGGCAGTTTTCCTCTTAGGAAAACAGTTCGTTGATTCCCCCAGGCATCAGTTGACGAATGGCAGTTTTCACCCCGAAAACAGTTCGTCCGCCTTCAAACAAAGTCATTAGCCCCTCAAAAGATCATGAGGCCCTATGACATTCTTTCAAAAGACGTCAAGTCAAAAGGGAAGATGGTGAAGTTTCTTTACAGCCGTCAAATGGCATCTTATCTCCAAGCGCTGATAAGAAGTTTGACGAGGAAACAAACCTTTGAAGTTTCTTTACAGCCGTCAAATGGCATCTTACCTCCAAGCGCTGGTAAGAAGTTTGACGAGGAAACAAACCTTTGAAGTTTCTTTACAGCCGTCAAATGGCATCTTACCTCCAAGCGCTGGTAAGAAGTTTGACGAGGAAACAAACCTTTGAAGTTTCTCTACAGCCGTCAAATGGCATCTTACCTCCAAGCGCTGGTAAGAAGTTTGACGAGGAAACAAACCTTTGAAGTTTCTCTACAGCCGTCAAATGGCATCTTACCTCCAAGCGCTGGTAAGAAGTTTGACGAGGAAACAAACCTTTGAAGTTTCTCTACAGCCGTCAAATGGCATCTTACCTCCAAGCGCTGGTAAGAGGTTTGACGAGGAAACAAACCTTTGGAAATTTTCTCTTTATCTGAGATATTGTCCAAACGCAACTAAGACCAGTTTCGAGATATGGACATCCGGGACGAGAGGAGGTTGTTTACCTTTTTCTAAGTATCAACACTTAGTTAAAGAAGATGGATTGCGCATCCTACATTGCCATCCATTCACCAGAATCCACATCAAGTATTTCTGCAGGAGTTTGTCTCCTCATCCCCCGCCAAGTGCGACAACGGGATCAAATCATGCAAAGATTTTATCATCTCAGGAGCGCCCAAAATTCGGGCATTCTTTGATATTTAAGTCTCTTTTACGCAGGAGAGATCGAGATCTCAATCTCTCTCCCTCCAGATAAAAGAAACTTAAATAGGGGCATCTGTCATACCCTAATTTTTGACCCCCCTGAGATGACATATCTTCAGGATTTTCATCAAGTCAAAGCAAGTACCCAGAGCAGCCTGACATTCAATCGAGGGTGTTCAAAGACAAGAAAACTCAGGCAAGGGATCAATCAATAGAGGGATTAGTCTCTAATACAATCATAAGACTCAAAAGCCTCATTATTACACCTATGATTGATTAAGACACCCAGTCATCTAAGCACAGGATTACTCAGATCAACAGACTAGGGTTTGGAGCCTATCAAGGACTAAAATCAGGGATCACCTTTGGGAAACCCTAAAAAGCCCCAAGAGACCATTCAAAGACATTAATCATCTTCAAATAACTCTTATGACAAGATCCACTGGACATTACACCTCAATTCAAAGTCTACACTCATCATTGTCCTATGGTCGACAAATTAGGGTTTTTGGCCTAATTCACCAAGATAGTTGACTTTTAATCAGGGCATGGATCCAAAACTCAAGACATGATTCAAGAGTCTCTACTACCTCAATATAATCCATTTTACATCATTCATTTGAGGATAAGATCTTGTTTCTACACAAAAGTCCAAAAATTCACTTTGTCAGGCAAAAGTCAACTGTATGGGATCACCTTTGACTTTTAAGGTTTTTGGTCAAAAAATGACTTTCAAAGATCAATATCATCAATATATGGATATTAAAGTCATTTGACCAAAGAAATTCAAAGAAATTCATCAAGGAGCAAAAAGTCGGGAATTAGGGTTTTTGAAGGCATGGTGAGAACTCAAAATTTCACCTACACAACTCAAAAAACTTCCAACATGAAAGTTGTAGATCTTGCAAAATAAAACAACATCTTACAAAGGAACTTTTTTCAAAAGATCAATCATTTATGAAGTTTTGGAAATTTTGAAGTTTAGGTCATAAACACTTAGAAATTTTTCTAAGTGTTTTAACTAGTTTTCATCCAACTTTGGGCTCATTTTTCACAAATTTCCCAAATGATTCTGAAGAAGACATAAACTAATGATTTAAAGTAGATGTTTAGGGCTTTCCAAATTGTGTTCAACCTTCTCCAAATTCAATTTGAGCTAAGAGTTATGCTTGTTCAAAGTTGGCCTCATGAAGTAAAATTATAGGTCATGGACACTTTTGGACTTTGCAAATTTTGTGCAAATAACCTCTCTTATGGATGCTACACGACCCATAACACATCTGAAACCATGCCATGCATTCATTTTCACCATGCCATAAGAATTGAAGAAGATTCTAAAAACAAGAACATGTGATTATGTAATGATTACATTTGTGAATTTATGGCAAATTGATGAATCACCCAAGGAATCTTCTCATCAACCAATTAGAGCTCACTTTGCATCTGAAATGTCCCCTAAGATCAGATAGAATCAATGGATAGGGGAAGCTAGCCCGAAAATGCATCATTGCATTTTGGAGATTCTTTGAATTTCTTCATGGCTAAGAAACCAAACTCACTACACTAAGCAAGCTCACCACAGCTAATTGATCTGCATCCATTTGCCTATAAATACAGAGGCATTCCTCATTCAAAAACACACCAAAGCAACCATATTCCTTGCTTTCACTTTCTCTTCTCATGTTCATTGTTTTTCAAAGTTCTTTGGCAAGAAGAATCGATTTCTTCAAACCAGAGCTCATCTTTGGGAAGTGAACATTCTAACATCTCAAGGGAGGTCATTTGAGGTGATCCAAGCACCTGGATCACTTCTGTAAGTAGAGGAACACCATTGTTGCTCTCACTTTGGAGCATTTGCAGTTGGAGGTCCATGGAGTAATTCAGGAGGTTCCGAGCCAAGCCAATCATCCAGACACACTCCTCAGGTCATAGTGAAGCTAACCAGATGGCTACAGCTCATCTGTAACTCAAGAATCAACACCCTCCATGTTCACTTGAAGCTGAAATCGAGGGAGGTCCATAGAACAATTCAGAAGGATTCAGGCTACAATAAGCATTCAGTTAGCATCATTGAGTCTCAGGGAAGCAATTGAGATCATTCATTCAAGCCCAGGTGCTCTCCATCATCCTCACGACCTCCATTTTCAGAGGTAAGTTTCTGAACCCCACCTCTCTAATTTAAGTATTCTTTGTGAAATAGCTCGATTCTATCTTGTTCAGCATCATCAGAGGAGTGAAAACCCTCTATCATCATTCATTTATCTTTCAGTATAGTCATTTAATTTGATTTTGAAATTTTAGGGTTCTTCACGATTTCTGGTAAATTAGTTAGATGTAGTTAATATCAATACATGTTAGTTACATATTTAGAATCGTGAGTGAATTTAGAGCAAGTTTGGTCTTTATATCGTTGCAAATGGTTGAGAATTGAGAGAGTTCAGAAATTCAAATCGTTGGAGCTTGAGGAAGAAGATGACAATGGTGGTGGCGCGCAAATTTCAAATCTCAGGGCAGAGTTTATTTTATTTTGAGTGATAGGCGTTTTATAAACGACTGAATAATTTGCCCCAGTGGCCACACATGCGCTCTTAGTCTCCTCATGCCCAAAGTCTGGGGTTCGAATCCCCCTCGCCCCAGACTTTTTGATTCTTTTATTTTTCAAAGATTTACTACTTGTTTTGAAACATAATCAAATGAGTGCAAGTTACTAACACCAAGCGCGCCTTGGCCCAGTGGTATTATTTTGAGTGAGTGACCTAGAGGGCGTGGGTTCAAACCTTCCAAGGGCCAAAACTATTTTTTTAACACCAATTTCTTTCATTTTTCTCACTAACTTCACATAATTATTTAACCTATCAAATTAATTTATTTTCACTTCATTTTTTACACACTTGTCATTTAACATATCTATTTTATGAATAATCAAAAAAATCATAAAAATGTCATTTATTTCATATATTTTTATTAGGTTTAAAATAGTATGTTTTAGGTGTTTTCTTAAATACTTTAAATACATATTTTACTTTGTTTTAACCTAATCATTTTGTAAATAAAGTCCATGATAAAACCCTATTTGCTTAGGTCTTAATTGAGTAAAAATCTTTATTTTTATTTTAATTAAGTTGACTTTTGTCAATTCTCAAAACTATTTTTCAATCTCTGATTAAATCAAATGATTAGGGTTTTCAAACAACAAAACCTTGCATCATTCCAAATCATTTTTCAAATTGCTTTTACACCAGTACTGTAAAGTACTGGGCCTCTAATAGAGTGTAAGTCCCAAAAACCTTCTCTTCTTAGCTTGTTTTCAAAACTGTATTTTCAAAATCTTCTTTCTGTTTTCAAAACATTCTTCTGGTATTTGAAGGGCATTATTCCCGGTGAAACTCTTCAGATACCTATGTGACCTTTGTCCATCTTCACTTCTTCTGTTTTCAAAAAACCATTAACTGTTTATCATATATATATTCAACTGTTATCAAACAAAACAACAAAAATTACTATTGAGGCTCTGTACATACTTCTCCAAAGGCCTCCACTCCATCCAGGTTAGGCTTTACAAGCTTTCAATTTACAGTCTTTATTTAAATTACTGTCAAATATAAACTGTGCGTATATATATTAGTTTAGAACTACGTTTGAGTATAAACCCTAGGACAGTTAAACACTATATATATTATAGGAATATGACCTAGGATTGAGAATGTCTTCCCGGTGAAGGCTCTTTCCTAATTAGAGATCTTTAGTTCAAACCCCCAAGATGAATTATTCCCGGTGAAACATCTTGGCAAAAACCTTAGAATCCAAATAATAGGACACATCCACCCAAAGAGGAATTATTCCCGGTGAAACCTCTTACCCATTTGCTTAGAGCCAAAATAAGTTCAAAACCACATAAGCTTTCTCTTGTGCTATAACAAGGACCCTCGATTAGCCTCCTCTTGGGCTTTGTACAAGGACCCACAGGCTTCTTAAAAGCATTTCCAGCTTCCTCTTGAGCTTGTATACAAGGACCCATCAGGTTTCTTATAAACATAGGAACATGTCTTTAGTCACCTTTTAGCCTACCCTGGTGAGTTTCTTCCAATTTAAACCAGACTTTAAACAAGCTAAGTTTGTCTCTATTCTACATTGAGTACATTTTTGGAATGAGAGACATGGACAGTCTCTGTCACCCTTATCATCATCAATCTTCCTTAGCAGAGTCTAGGATCTATGTTTATTTTCTCCTCAGCATGTGTCAGCCTTCATCTTGGGCTTTAAACAAGAAGTCTCCATTAGATAATCTTTCTGCCATTCATGTCAACAAAATCCCTGGAAAGGGTTAGCTTCCACACATTCCTTCACGTTAATAAATCCCTGGAAAGGGTTAGCCTCCAAAGTCAATTAATAAAAATGTCAAAAATAAAGATTCATTTCTCTTAGGAGATAATTTCCCCAAAAGAGTCAAAACCCCTGGAAAGGGTCAGCCTCCAAAAACATGATAAAGTCAGTCTTTTAACAGACAAATTCACCAGCTGAGTCAAAATCCCTGGAAAGGGTTAGCTTCCAAAGAAAAACAGTCTTTTAATAAATAAAATCTCCTCAATAGAGTCAAAACCAACAAAAACAGTTAGCCTCAACCTTGGGCTTCATACAAGGCACCCAAACAATAAAACTCCCCTGTCAAGAGTCAGCCTCAACCTTGGGCATTGTACAAGGCAGATAATAGAGTCTCCCCAGTGAGTTCTTCATCATTCAGTAGCCACAACCTTGGGCTTTGTACAAGGCAGATAAACCATATTTTCATGTGTCAAAGATTCCTAACACCTAGGATCTTTTCCCCATAGAGTCATCCATACTCAGTTTATTTAAGAGTCAGCCACAACCTTGGGCTTTGTACAAGGCAGAAAATAATGTTTTCCCTAGCTAGAGTCAGCCACAACCTTGGGCTTTGTACAAGGCACATAAAATAGAATCATTCATTCAGTTATCCTCAGCAGTCAGCCACAACCTTGGGCTTTGTACAAGGCACACAAATAGAGTCTCCCTAAGTAGAGTCAGCCTCAATTCTGGGCTTCGTACAGAACACTAAAATACCCTGTAATTAATCCCCAGTGGAGTCATCTCCCAGAGTCAATAATAATTAATAAGTCAATCAAAAAGCCTCAAGCTTGGGCCTCATACAAGCCAGCTAAAGTCAAATCTTTTATACAGTAGATAGACATAGCTTATCTCTATAGAGAGATATTTTTACTACTCTACCACATTCAAACAAACAAACATTTCAATTTCAATTTCATTCAAAGTCTCCCATTTAGGACTCTGAAAGACATGCTCTGGCACATCCCCAGACTTGTACACTTTCCCTAATTTGGACGAGCATCTTTCTTTCATTTTAGAGGCACGATGGCTGTCATACTTGATCAACCAAGTAGACTCCCCTCTTAATGAAACATCATTTTTTTAGCTTTTCTGTCACTTTTAAATGTTTGTGGTAGAATAGTACAAATACCTCTCTGTAAAGATGATTTCATGTCTCTTTACTGTAAACAGAGATTTAATTCAAGCTTCAACCTTGAGCTTCAAGCAAGGCACCAAAAACATTTAATTTCCCTAGTTAGTTCCCCGAACTACATTAAGCTCTGACTTCCACTAGGGATATGTAGGCATGAGGTTCACAAGGAATCTCAGCGAGCTAATAAAATACCAAAAATAGCCAGTTTGTCTGTCTGTCTGTCTTTTCAAATCAAATCAATTCCTTCTCCTAACACAAAGGAGAAACTTTCCCAATCATTAGCAGCAAACACAATCACAATGACACAGAGAAGGTTCCTGTAGAGTACTACAGATATGTAGGGTGTTTAAACACTTCCCTATGTATAACCGACCCCCCGGACTCCAGAATTTCTAGTCTAGGTGAAATCCCCACACTTAGCAAACTCCTAGGGTTTAGTTGAGATCTTTTTTTCCCTTTCCTACTCGTAGGACCAATAAGAAAGTTCGTGTGATATCGTAGGAAGAACTGAAACAAAATTCATCCCACCACGGGCGCATTCTCCTTCCAAATTTCGCGTGAAGGGTTTAGCGTGCCGTCCTCCCAAGTGAAACGGGGAGGTAAAGAAAACGACACCACAATTCCTATTTTTTACTTCTCCTTTTTCAATGCTCCTAAAGAAATACTTCTTGAGATTGTCAAATTGCAGCATGCATTTTTGTGGGGATGGAGGAGAGTTGTAAAGGAAAGTCAATTGGCTGAGTTGGTCAAATGTGTGCAAGCCTAAGGAGAAAGGAGGGCTAAGAGTTAAGGATTGTGAGAAGTTTAACATGGTTCTTGTTAGCAAATGGAAGTGGAGAATCATGTCTGAAAGTAATAACTTATGAGTTATCCTTCTTTTATATATGTATGGCGATGTGTAAAGTAAAATGCTTGATTCTTCATGTTTAGAGGTTTGTAAAATAGACTTAATTTGGTGGAAGCACGTGATAGGCCTTGACCTGAAGGGAGGGGGAATTGTAATAGGTTTTCTAAATTAATTTCCTGCAAATTAGGTAAGGGTAGATCCGTTAGATTTTGGAAGCATTGGTTGAGACCAAACTCTTTATCTCAGTAGTTCCAACATCTAATTTGTTTTGCTTTGAGGCCAAATGCCAAGGTGCGTGATTCAGGTTATTGGAGGGAAGATCAAAGAGTTTTGGGATTTATCAAAAGAATAAGTTCTTGAGTACAATCAATTAAAGGTTATTCTCTTGGAAATTAAACCTTGATCTGAAGTTGAAGATGAGTTCATTTGGTGGAAACATCATAACACATTTTCTGTGAAAAGCCACTATGATATGTTGATGGAGTTGAATCACGAAGAAGCAAGTGCGGATGACGGAGTTATGCAGTTGTAGTTGCATATCTCTATAGGAGATTGTTGCTTGTTCATATCACATACATGGGGAGCATTTTCAATACGATTATTTTGTTGCTTGTCTTATCGATTTCGTTCATTATTATTTATTGAGTCTCCCTCATGATTACACATCTTTTGAATCAAGTTTGAAATTGATTCGTTATTCGTTTTAGCATGCATAAATCAATGATTATGTTTGAACTTGATCGATATGCTTTTATTGAATTGCATGAAAATTATATGTGTTTTTTATTCAAGTTAAATGCAATTAAAAATCTCAAATTACATTTGAAAACATGAAAAATTGAGTTAAACACATATGCTCAATTTGATTAGAATAGCACTTTGCACATGATTCGAATCACACAAATTTTTAACATTTTTCTTAAGGGCCTGTTGCAGTTGATTCGAATCACATTTTGTATATGATTCGAATCACGGGGTCTTTGATTCGAATCATGCTTTGTACTTGATTCGAATCAAGAGAAAAATGAGTCAAATATCTGATTTCTTTTTATTCCATTCACTTGCTCATTTGACTCAACCATGCATTGTTTTTTAATAAAATCTAACCAACTTTTACCACTAATTTTTGTGCTTATTCTCAAGCACATATAAAAGCTTTTGCCAACAATTTTCATGTAATGAATTTCATAATCATTTTTTATTTTCTGTGAAATCAACTCTCTCATTTTGAAAAAGTTCAAATCTCTTGCGTTCGAATTTCATTCAACTTCAACGTCAGTTTTGTTTTCAGATCTTGATAATGAGAGGTTTATGATTGATTGGGAGAGACTCTATCTTCAAACTAATCGTTCATGAAGATTAAGTAAGGATTTTCAGGTTGTTGCAAGGTTGAGGAGTTGTCATTGGTGGTGACAAATTCTAATATGAAAAGAAGGAGGTTATTCTCTCTAGATTGTCTTAATAGTGACTTTATAAAAGACTACGTATAATATGATAATAATGAAAATTGAATATTGACAAACATGAGTAACATAGCATCATACATAATAATAAAGCAAAATGAGTTTTTTTTGGAAATTTTGATAAGTGTCCCTATTATGGACAACTTACTATTTTAATAGTTTCTATTTTGATAAATCTTACTATTATTGTAATAATTTTTAGGGTTAATGAAGTTTTTGGTCCTTCTAAATATCTCAAACTTCGTTTTTAGTCCCTCTAAAATTTTCCTTCAAAGAATGGTCCTCCTAAAATTTTAAATTTTAACTTTTGGTCCCTCATGATAAAATCGTAGCTAAAATGGTCTCTAATTTCGTCGCTAAAATAAAAAAACCGCTAAAACCGTCGCTAAATTGTAAAAACCGTCGCTAAATTGCAGGAGGGACCAAAAGTTAAAATTTAAAATTTTAGGAGGACCATTCTTTGAAGGAAATTTTTAGAGGGACTAAAAACGAAGTTTGAGATATTTATAGGGACCGAAAAGTTAATTAACCCTAATTTTTATTTTCTTTTTTAAATAATTTCATATTTAATTTAGTCATCCAAAATTTATTGTTAATAATTTGTGTCCTTTCAAATACATTATCTTATCCCAATACATTGGCCGCCTAATTCCCCCCTCCATCTAAGTTATGCCTATCAAAATAAGGGATATAAATGTCTTTTTATGTATGGCCGTAAATTACTTGTTGTTGTGGAGGCAGAAATTTTATGATTGGTCGAAAGAATAAATGTGTTACTCGATAACCTAATTTTTGCTTCTGTTTATGTCAATCCGTTCAAATTCGGCACAGATAATGTTGAAGGAAGGTTTCTCTTCCACCCTATAAATACACATGGATCTTCCAACTGCAGCATTCGTACAGTATATTTGCTGTGTAAGCTGTTTTGTTTAAGCCCACTTTTGTGTTGTTTTTTATTTTCTTCCATATTTCTGAATTTCTGTGACCAATGTTATCTTCTTAAATCTTTGTAGGTTTTTTGGTGTGATCAATGGTCCGACCTTTTGAATGACCCTGTATAATCTATTTAAATGCATTTGAAAGGTCAAAGATAGGGTTGTAAGGAATTCAAAACCTGATGTTGTAGTTCTATTTGTGGATTCATTTGTTTTTTAAAATTTTGTTAATATTTGTTTTTATGTTTCTATCATGTGGGTGGAATCAATGAAAAACTTGCTGGAGGTTAATTAAGATGTTTGTTTTGGAATGTTGCAGGTCTCATGTTGCAAGCTTGCTGGAGGTTAGTTAAGATATTGGTGAAAAAAATTATTGCTATAAGTAATGTTGCAGGTCTCGTGTTGCAAGTTTACTAAGTGTGTTGGTAGATTTGATGATGTAGAAGATGATGTAGATGGTTGGGAAAATGTTAGTGTTAATGCAAGATTGTTTGTCCAGTGACTTATATTCAATTCAGTAAGAGCAGTTGAAGAGGAACCCAAAGGTATTTTTATCCATTAGGGGTTTTATAGAAGGCTCACTCAAATACAAAAGACGCCAGGGGTTCATCCACTGCTTGCCTTAAGAGTTTTGTATTTTTTACTTTTAACAGTCAAAAGAGTTTTGTAAATATATGTTGGTTGATTGTGAAAGCAAAATTATAATTAATAGCATCATTCTTGCACACTGAATGCTAGTTGGGTTTCTTTTCTTCTTATCTTCATCAACATATAAAGTTTATACATTTTTAATTATGTCTGGTTTAATAAAAATCATGATCATGACTTATTGACTTATGATATACATTTTTATTCAATCTTAATAAAAGTGATCGAATGCAACCACATGTGTTGTCTTCTTATATTGATACTTGTCGAATAATGGACATGATGCATTAAATCTAAAATATTTGTGCTGCATAATTGTTTTCTACAAGTCTGAAGTTGTTTATTCTTATATTGCCTTACATGTTTCTAAGTATATCTCTAATTAGTGTTTAACCTTTTAATGTAAGGAATTTTAACATAACAAACTAACTTTCATTCTTCTTTGTGGTTACCATTGTGTTCGAGGGGTAATACAGGTGATCTACCTAGCTACGACAATGCAAAGTTTACTCAAAATAAATTAAAATTAAAACTATTATTCTCTTATGTTTATTCTTTCAAGAGAATCTCTATTATCAAAGATATTTTTTTTGGGCAAATAACTATATAAAAACTCAATCCTTTAGTATTAGTAGTAGTGAATCACTATAATTACATGGAATGCAATATTTATATTATTTATGTAGCACACTATAACAAAGACATACTTATACTTTCCAATGAGCTTCATAAAATAGACATTCAACTTTGTAACCCGCTCCCATAAAACAAAGATTGCAGAGTACAACAAAATTAAACACATAAGGTTTTTATTATAATACACGTGACTACATGGATACTTCACATTAACTCTTATTCTAATTAATACATATACACACATTAGTGCCAAACATAAACCTTCAAGTTTTGCAACGAACAATCTGAAAAATTATAAATAAACATATGCATAGTAAACCTTCAAGTTTTGCAACAATCAAAAGTCATATAATTATGTCCATTACAAAATATTTATTCTATAACAATTTTTTTAATATGCTTTTCAAAATTCATATCACTATATTTATTACATCTATGCATTTGTCTATCAACACAGCTGACTGCCTGGTTTTGTGTGATGCAAGTGTAGATTTTGAGACTACTTTATGAAAACATGTCATTGAAAAAGTTGTAGCATGCCTAACCTTCCATGACACATCACTAAAGTTGAAAATAGCATTGTCAGATACCATCTCCTATACATTAGGACCTTCTCTAAATTCAACTCTCAAGCATATGGTAGTCCGCTTTGGATTATTTGGAATAGGTTTTTTACTTTATTTTTTCTTACAATTTTATATGGCTAGGTGTATGTCATGTCTTATCGTATCCTGCAGCTGTGTAGAAATTTCACTCTAATCTTCAGATCTTCTAATAGATTCAGAAGCCACACAGCTTGACATGCAGCTACAGCGCCTGCGATGTACTCAGCTTCACAGGTTGATAGAGCAACAACAGGTTGCTTCTTGGAACTCCAAGAGATAGGGCCTCCCAGAAACATGAACAAATATCCAGAAGTACTCCTTCTATCAACTCTGTCTCCACACCAATCAGAATCAGAATAACTTAATAACTCTGATTCTTCCTTTCTCCCAGAAGGAAACAATATGCCAAACTTCAGAGTTCCCTTGACATATCTCAAGACTCTGACAGCAGCTTGGTAATGGGACCACTTAGGTTTACTCATGAACCTACTAACCAATCCAACTGCATAGCATATATCAGGCCTGGTATTACACAAATACCTTAGAGAACCAACCAGCTGTTTGAATACCGTAGCATCAACATCTTCACCTTCAGAATCAGAGTCCAACTTCTGATTCACTTCTGACGGTGTAACAGCAGCTTTGCAATTCTCCAACTTGAATTTCTTCAGAAGTTCTAACTCATACTTCAACTGATGCAAAATGATACCATCTTCTGAGTACAGAATCTCCATCCCTAGAAAATATGACATTTTCCCAAGGTCTGTAATCTCAAACTCATTCATCAGCACCTTCTTGAACTTCATCAAATCTTCTGTACAACTCCCCGTAAGCAATATGTCATCAACATACAGACACAGCAGAATCATATTGCTTCCAGAATGTTGCACATAAACTCCATATTCCATCTCACACTTCTGAAACCCTTGCTTCTTGAAAAATGAATCAATCTTCAAATTCCAAGCTCTGGGCGCTTGCTTCAGTCCATATAGAGCTTTGTGTAATTTGTACACCATCCCTTCCTTATTCTTTTTCACAAAGCCAGGGGGTTGTGACACATATACCTCCTCTTGTAATGGACCGTTCAGAAATGCAGACTTTACATCCAGATGCATCAAGGACCATCCTCTGTTCGCAGCTAACGCAATCACCAGCCTGATTGTTTCATGTCTAGCTACAGGAGCAAACACCTCAAAGTAATCTAGTCCAGGTTTCTGAAGAAAACCTCTAGCCACTAGCCTCGCTTTGTGTTTACCAACTGATCCATCTGGCTTCAGTTTTACCTTGAAAACCCATCTGACGCTGATGGCTTTCTTCTTCTTTGGAAGTTCTGTCAGCTTCCAAGTCTTGTTTCTTTCTATAGCCTCAAGTTCTTCTTTCATGGCATTTAGCCAGACCTTCTTCTTGAGCGCTTCTTCTATACTCACTGGTTCAGAGTCTACTAACATGGCGCACTGAATGACCTCTCCTTCTGAGTCAACTTCTGTGTCGTGCAACATGTCAAAATCTGCAAACCTTCTTGGTATAGTTCTGTCTCTTTGTGGTCGCTGAGCTACTTCAGAGTCAGCTACTCCTGAGTCACCACCTCCATGATCATCTCCAGAAGCTTGTCCTCCAGACCCTATGTCTTCAGAGTTTTCCCTTCCAGAATCATGACTACCACCAGAATCTGGATCATCATCAGAATCTGGATCAGAATCAGATTCTCCTTCTGACTCATCTTCAGAAGATGCTTCATCTTCTGACTCGTCTTCAGAAGATTCATCTTCTGACTCTAACTTTTCTTCAAAAGTTATCTCTACATCAGAAGTTGGTTGAGACTCTTTCCAATCCCAAACTTCTGATTCCTTCACAATGACGTCTCTGCTGACTTCAACTTTGTTAGTCTCTGGACAATAGAGCTTGTATGCACCTGTACTGTGGTACCCTACCAATAACATCACTTTGCTTCTATCATCCAGCTTCTTCCTTCTAGCTTCTGGAACGTGTTTGTAACACACAGAACCAAAAACCTTCAGATGACTACCACAACTGAGGGAATATATGACATTTAAAAAAATATTTAAAATGAAACAAATTTATGATTTACACATCAATTTTATGTTAGTTTAGGTGATAGATTTGTCATAAAATGTATTATTTGTAGTAGTGATATAACATTCAATCTCAATCCAAACAACAACAATAACAACATAAAATATCAAATTCAATGTCTACCACAACAACAAAAAATTTAAATCTCAATCTCAACAACAACAATAATAACAAAATTAAACCTCTTTAATTTAGGTTTTTAGAATAACAACAATATTATGGTAATATAAATAGTGGAAATGTTTCCCGTATCACAAAGTTAAAGAAATGAGTTATGTATATCAGGGTAATAAAATTATACTTAATCCAAATATTTCATAAGATAATAAAATTGAAAAATAGAGATCCTTCGTAAAATCATAACCATCTATCAGCACAAAAAAATTATAAAATGGTGTTCTTTAACTGGGAAATTTTGGTCCGTACTAAATTAATAAAGAATAAAATAGATTTCATTTTTATTTAAAAGAACAACAACATTGTTATAAATCTATAATATAAGAAAACTCTATCTTTTTGAAGAGTTCCTCTCATGCTGCCAGGTGGCTTATTCTGAGAGTAGGAAATGTTGCTTATGGATGCGCCACGTGGACTCTTCATTTATGAAGTTATGTTCTTCCATCTTCCACTATGAATGTGTTACATAATTAGCATTTGTGTGGTTCTGTCCATGCATCTTCCATTCTGCATAATTATGTGTTACATAATTAACATAATGAGGACTTTATCTTCTTCTGTCCATTCACCTTCTGCATCAGTTATGTAATGAAGAGTTTGTAACTGCTACATAATGATTGTGTTATTTATAGCATTTTTGGCTTCCACTTTTTTGTAGTATCAGACCATTTTTACTTTGCTGCTTGTGCTAACTGGCGGTAAGATATGGCAAGACCATTGGCGAAAACCTGTGACATCAACAATAGCAAAGAACTTTGGAAAGTTTCTGTTCGAGTGCACCACAAATGGAAGGTTGTTTCGAACAAGAGGGAGCATTTTGAGATGATTTGATTAGTTTTTTTCTTATATTCTATTATTTTGGACTTATGTTATTTAGATACGATGGTGGAATGAGATCAAGCAACATCAGAACAAACCAACTGACATATTGGTTTTATTTTCTACATTTATGTACTTTGATAGAGTTTTCATCAAAACTCATCTGAACAAGAGAAAAACTGACATCAGTGTTTTCAAATCATTAGTTTTATTTGATTTCTGCCATTTTTGTAAGTACAATTGTAGAGTACGAGTACGTAAGAAGTAGAAGTTAATACAAATCTAAGTACAATTTTTGTAATCAGAGTGCAATTAATTTTTGTAATAGGTTGAAAAGAGAATAGATAAATTATACAGTGATAAATGTTATGATTGTATGTGTTTCATTGACGTGGTTTGTTTGTTACTGTTTTGGTTTTAATCAGTTTTCATTTTCATTTTTTTATGTTGTTTTGATTTTATTGTTGAACGTTCCGTTGGTTTTCTACCTTAGAAATGATTCCACTTTTATAAATCTGGTCTTTCCAACTTTACTTTTGAATAGTCCGGTTATTCTGGAATTATAAGTCTCATCTTTCCAAGTTTAACGAGTTTTCATTTTCATTTTCATTGACGTGGTTTGTTTGTTACTGTTTTGGTTTTAATGAGTTTTCATTTTCATTTTTTTTATGTTGTTTTGATTTTATTGTTGAACGGTTCCGTTGGTTTTCTACCTTAGAAATGATTCCACTTTTATAAATCTGGTCTTTCCAACTTTACTTTTGAATAGTCCGGATATTCTGGAATTATAAGTCTCATCTTTTCAACTTTACTGTTGAACGGTTCTTCTGGAATTATAAATCTGTCTTTTCAACTTTACTGTTGAACGGTACTTCCCGTTCTTCTCGAATTGCGGTGATTTTGGGTCTCAGTTTTTGTTGATATATTTTTTTAATAGAATTTAAAGAAGAAAAAAAAAACTAAGAGTAATAGAATAAATAAAATTTAATCCATTATATCTAATGAATTTTGATTTGTTTTTTGATTTGTTTTATTATTTCTATATATGTTAAAGATAAAAAAGAGAGCATAATCACGATTTGATCATTAATAAACTATATATTTAATTAATTTCAAAATATTTATTTATAAAATTTTTAACCTAAATAAATTATATTGGACTTTAAATAAATAAAATAAAAAATATTCTCTACAAAATCCAAATCAAAAATAAGAAAAGTGAAAATAAGAAAAATAAATGGAAAAAAAAGGTATTGCTTTTATGTTATTATTCAAGTCATTTAAATTATAAAGAAGATAGACATTAAATATTAAATATAATTTTTTGTTTCTGTTGAGTTGAGAATTCTATTTGTAAAATAATTATTATTGCTACATTAAAGTCTAAAATGGATAAATATTTATAAATTTGATTTTTCAAAAATATTTAAAATAAATTAAGTAAATATATATTACAATAACTTAAGGAAAAAATATAATAAAAAAATATAATAATGATTAAAATAAGAGAAAAATAGAATGTAATGTTTATTATTGATCTAAATATGAAAAAAAATGTTACTATTGAAATCTATGTCATTGAAATAATGATTTAATAAATATGTACTACTTATCTAAATACGAGAAAAATATTAAAATTGTCATGGTGAAGATATCCGATAGAGCAAAGATACAATGAAATCTTGGACGGACCAATGAAGGGGAGACACAACATATTTTTATGAGTGGATGGAGATAAGATTGCAAATAACTTGCTATGATGTGTTATATTTTCATGAACAACTAATTATAAAATTTTAATTTTTATGTGTATTATATAATAGTTATATGATTTATTTTTATACTAAAAAATAATTTATTTTTAATATAATTATCCATATAGGTCTATTAATTTGTTTATATTTAACATTTTGTTAGTATAATAGTGTTATTAGACAACAAAATCGACGGAACAATAATATAATATGCATTTGATTTGTTTCCTTTTTTATTCTTTTTATTTTTAAATGATAATAAATTTTTTATTTTTTAATATTTTTTAATATCTACGATATATTTCATTTTTCTATTTTAAAAATATTAACTGTTTTCAATTAAAAGTAAATTATAAAACATTAAATATATTTAATTCTATAATTTAATGTTATTAATTGATAAATGTTTCCTTAAAAAATTATGCCAATTAATTCAATTACAGTAAATATTTATTTTTAGTAAATAGTTATTTCTCTACAATACTATTCAACTCATACACAACTTACCTTATGTTTTTTTATTAGTGTTGTTTAGTGACGAGTATAAAGTATAGTATTGTTTTGTTTCGTTTAGTTTTTGATATGATTATAAAGTATAGTATTGTGATCTATAATAAATACATAAATAATGTATGAATTAAATAATATCAAAATTATATGATAATATGAAATATTTTTAATTATTTTATTATCATTAATCATTGAATATTAAGGACAACATAACGTTACTTATAAAAATACTGAGAATAATAACGGAAACATGAAGTTACTGATCAAAATATTGAATAATAACAGAAATATGAATTTACTAATAACGGGAACATGAAGTTACTGATAAAAATATTGAATATTAACAAATATTGAATATTAACAGGAATATGAAGTTAGTGATCAAAATATTAATATTAGCGGAAACATGAAGTTATCGGTAAAAATATTGTATATTAACGGAAACATGAAGTTATTGATCAAACTATTGAACATTAACGGGAACATGGAGTTATCAATTAAAGTATTAAATATTAACGGGAAGCAATGTTAATACGTTGAAAGTAAATGTGACTAAGTTTATATTGCATTGGACAATCGATATTGTGTATTCTTTATTGATCTTTCCAATTTTTATTGCATATTAATAAAATAACACTTCATTATTCTATTCTTTATCAATTTCATTTTTAATTTTATTATGTATCTTTGTTGAACGAATTGTATCATAATAATAATTACATCAATTTTTTTTAAAAAAAATAATATTGAACAAAATAAGCAAGAACATGAAGTTATTAATCAAAATATTGAATATTAACGGGAACATGAAGTTACTGAATATAATATTAAATATTAACGAGAACATGAATTACTGATCAAAATATTGAATATTAACGGGAACATGAAGTTACTGATCGAAATATTGAACATTAACGGGAACATGAAGTTACTGATCAAAATATTGAATATTAAAACAAATGAGCGTACCACACTGGTCCCCGTGCGAATGCACGAATATTCCGTTAATATTTAAAATATTGAATATTAACGGGAGCACGGAGTTATTGATTAAAATATTGAATATTAACGGAAGACGAAGTTACTTATCAAAATTTTTAATATAATCGAAAACATTAAGTTACTGATCCAAATTTTGAATATTAACGGGAGCACAAAGTTATTGATCAAAATAATAAATATTAACGAGAACACGGAGTTATTGACAAAATATTCAATATTAACGAGAACACGAAGTTAGTGATAATTGTTTTAAATATAAATGGAATATGAAGTTACTGATAAATTTTTTCAATATTAACGACAACAAATTTGGAATATTAACGGGAACATGAAGTTATTGATCAAAATAATGAATATTAACGGGAACACGGAGTTACTGATCAAAATAAAGAATATTAACAGGAACATGAAGTTACTGATAAAAATATTGAATATTAACGGGAACAAGTTTGGAACATTAACGGGAATACGAAGTTACTGATCAAAATAATGAATATTAGCGGGAACATGAAAATACTGATCAAAATATTGAATATTAACGGGAACATGAAGTTATTGAATAAAATATTCAATATTAACGAGAACATGAATTACTGATAAACATATTAAATATTTACAGGAACATGAAGTTAATGATCGAAATATTGAATATTAACGGGAAAATAATTTTGATTCATGAAAATATCCCAAACTTTGCCCCAACCTATTAAAAAGAAATTTCTATATTTTACACATCTGGTTTTATGACATTTTCCTCTAAAATAATATCTATATTGAACAAAATAACACGGCCACAACGGCTACCCGTGCGGACGCACGGGTATCAGGCTAGTTATATATAGACAATCATTTATTATAGGCTTCAGACTATTTGTAAAAAATATGTAACAAATAACTTCATAAACATGAAGTTATTGTTCTTTAACTTTGAGTTCTTAACATGTTACTATTTATAACGAAGCATGGAACTCGTAAAGTAAAGAAAAATAAAAAATAAAGTAAAAAATAAAAAATAACAACAACAAGAGAAGCAATTGCAAGAGCTAAATAAATCACCAGACAAACAACACTAAACATGTGCAGAAAAATTTAATTTGAGAGCCAATTTGATATTCTTTTGTTAACAATGTATATTTTCACTAAAAAACATTAATACATGCTAAAATCCAATAACTCTAATAAGTCCATTAAAAAATAATTGGTGAACTTATAGGAACGATTGGATTTTGGCCTCTAACATTGTATTTTCTAGTGGAAATATACCTTATGAACCTCTATAAACCTCTTGTTTGCACACTTTATCTTACAACATTTGTGAAAATAATTCACAAAATCCTCTATTGATATGGTTGTGCCAATATTAGATTAGTTGATATATTCTGTTAATATAATTATTTTTACACCATCCATACATTACAAATACTCATATTGATACTTAATATGAATATTTAACTATTATAATTAACCCATAATTTCAATTTTTTTATATTGCCATTGTCATTGCCCGTAGGTATCAATTAAATTTAGTAAAAAATATAACAATTCATAAATCAATTTAAGCCTTAACTGGTTATTTTAAAATTAGTTTGTCAAAAAAATTGATGTAAATAAATAAATAATCAAAAATAATTTTCCGATAAAAGACATTATTCTTAAAATGATTATAAATTTTGAAAATAAAAACTTTAAACTATCAAATTGGTTTTAATAGTTTATTAAAACTGTTGAAAAAGCAATACAATTGTCTACACAAAAAGTATGACAACTAATAAACTTAAATCATTACATATTCGTTATTTTAGAAATTTATTAATGTTACTACCCTAGGCAAAATACGTACTTACATCTACTTACATCGATGCGATAATGAGTAAAGTCTAATATGTCTACAACTTAAGTGGCTATCGAATCAAGACCTGGAGATAATTATATCAAGGAAATTAAACACTAGAGTAAAGGGGTCAGGGAACACCTGATTCAGGATAGATAAGCAGCTCATTCAAGTAGGGGGTATAAAACGAGCCGTCCTCTTCGCCCCGTCTTTAGCCTGTAAATATAAACAGCGGGGCAGAGTGCAAATAGACATAAAAATCTAATTCACCCTGACAAGGGGTGGAAACGAGCTTTTTTTACCTTTCAATTAAAATTCTTACTTATATAAAACATCTTTTTACTTATTTATAAAACATTTTTTAATAAATTTTATTTAAAAAAATATTGCATATATTCTCAAATAAATATATAAAATAACACTATCAAAAAGTGAAATTACTAGAATTAACTAAAAAGAGGTGGGTTTAAGATGGGACAAGTTGAGCAAATAGGTAGGAAGAGCAGGTTTCGGTAGGGCGTGCTTTTGAGAACGGCGGGATTTGGTGGGGCGAGCATTGGCGGGAGGCAGGCTTTGGCGGAGCAGTATTAAGCGGCAGCGAGCCAGCTCGGCGTGTCATGGCCCATTTTGTCACCCGTAAATTCAAGTATACACTCTTCTAATATAAAATATTTCTTTCTGCCTCATACAATAACTAGTTTAAAACAAGTGATCTCAAACACAAGAGAAGGTAAATTATGGTATTCAAAATTCGTGATTAATTAAAACCTTTTTCAATTAAGATTTTGTTAGTAAGTGTTTAGGTGAGTATAATCTTAACAGAAACAAAATGCAGTAAAGTAAACTGTAGAAAATAAAGAGATAATATTAGAGAGATTGTAGTAGAAATTTATACAGTTTTGGCTAACCATTGCACTAGTCTTGTTCCCAATAGGTCTTCTTGAGATTTCCACTATAGACTTTGAGCTTTTAAGAGATTATGTCAATGAACCTTATGATAATCTAATCTTGATTTTTTTAACAAGCATATCTCCAACCAGAAGATAGATTTTACCCCAAGCTATGCTATCGAACCAATTAGAGATATATGGCTGACCTCTTTAACGAAAACAAATTTTTTTCGGCAAAGCTTAATAATCTAATTTAACACTTCATATTTTATTTATTTTAATTTATATTTTTGTCAAATTAAGGATAATCATCTTATAGTTTTCTCTCTCAGAACTATACCATCAACAACTCTAGTTAGGGTTTATCATTTCTGCTGTGATGATGGTGTTGATAATTGACCCCTTTTATAAACTAGTCACAAAGTATTGAAAAAAAAAAAACACACACACACGTATAATTACAAGTCCAACCCACCAAATTCCTAACACTAAAAAGCCCATCAAAATTTGGTACAAATAGCAATCTCTAATTAACTTTTTACTAAAATAAATAAATAAAAACATTAAAACTAAAACATTTAATTTAATTTAATATCATATATCTAGAGGAAATTATATTCACCTATTAAAATGATACATACACGTCTTCTGATTTTAAAACATGCACTCATTTCTTCTAAAGTCTATTAAAATAATATTGACACCCTTCTAATTTTTAATGAGTAAAAAATTATAGGTAAAGATAACATTTATCTACGATTTTTGTCCGAGACTTTCCAACTAATTTAACCATGTAATTTAATTTTCTCTACTTTCAAAACTATATTATCCATTAAAATTATACTTAATCCAAAAATTTCATAAGTTAATAAAATTAAAAAATGGAGATCCTTCGTAAAATCATAACCATCTCTCCGCATAAAAAAAAATTACAAAATGGTGTTCTTTAACTTGGAAATTTTGGTCCTTATAAATTAATAAAGAATAAAATAGATTTCATTTTTATTTAAAAGAACAACAACATTGTTATAAATTATATATAGACTATCATTTATTATAGGCTTTAAACTATTTGTAAAAAAAATATGAAACAAATAAGTTCATAAACATGAAGTTATTGTTCTTTAACTTGGGTTTTTACATGTTACTATTTATAACGAAGCATGGAACTCGTAAAGTAAAAAAAATTAAAAATAAAGAAAAATTAAAAAATAACAATAATAAGAGAAGCAATTGCAGGAGCTAAATAAATCACCAGACAAACATCACTGAACATGCGCGGAAAAATTTAATTTGAGAGCTAATTTGATATTCTTTTGTTAACTGTGTATATTTTCACTAAAAAACATTAATACATGCTAAAATTCAATAACTCTAATAAGTCCATTTAAAAACAATTGGTGGACTTATAGGAGCAATTGGATTTTGGCCTATATCATTGTATTTTCTAGTGAAAATATACCTGATAAACAAAAGAATATCAAAATGAATCACAACATAAACCTATCTACACATGCTGGTGATTTCTTTAACTGTTGTAGCTTCTTCCCTTTTTGGTGTTATTTTCAATTTTTATACATTATTTATGTTTTTTTCTTAGGAGTCATTCCATACTTCAATATAAATTTGTAGAGCCATTGTAAAAAACCTAAAGTTAAAGAACAATAAAATGATGTTGATGAACTTATTTTCATATAGTTACAAACTGTCTCTGTAAAAAAAAAGACTTTTTTACAAAATAATACTAAAAAATAATACTCTCAATATTTTGGTATCTCAAAATAGAATTTTAAGAAGAGTGTTGCGTCATGGATAATATAAGTTTTAAACTGTAATCTTGTAAATTACCTGCAAGTAGTGCATCCCTGTTATATAATACTACTAAAGCAAAAGCATGCAATAGTTACGATGCACATGACCGGGGACAAATCTGCAGCAGTATGAAAATAGTCTAATTACAAAGCTGAAAACTTCTCAGATGCCGAATCATTTAAATTCCATACTAATGAATGAATTGCAACCCCTCATACACAGATTATCATTATTATATATTAGGCTATTGTATAGATCTTAATCTGCTCAGACTGAAATAGTCCAAGGAAACCATATAAATTATCATGTATCACTTAATTGGGAGTTTTAAAACATCCAACTCCACCAATAATCAATAACAACACCCATGCAATAAATCCATCAGATGGGTGCACATGAAAACCTAAAAGATTCTAACAACAAATGACAATTTCGATCTCTCACGAGGAAGTGCTTCTTAGTCTACAAATACTGAAACAAATGAATCTAACTACATTACATATACTCATTAACCAGTTTTCAAATTATACAATCTTTTTGAATAACACAATAAGCTTAATTTTAATTTTAAAAAATAAACAACCTCTAACAATGCAGTAAATCTGGTCCAATATATTTAATGTTCCTTCCAATGTAAACTTGGATAGCAATTTTTAAAAGTACTAGATCTTTCATATGATGATCATTTTAATTGCTATGTTCCTTTCTACAGTAAAAACAACAATTGAAATGCTAACAAAAAAAAAAATAGAAAAAGCTTAGAAAATTACCATTCCACCCATTATTTTTTTAAGATGAAATCAACATCAACATAAACCGCAACATCTATAAACTCTATAAAATCACCTATCCACCATACTTAACAGCAGCACAGTCATCCTCATAATCATCCGCACCAACAAACTCTCTAATTGTATCAATCAACAATGGAAAGATGTGGAGTCACGTAAGAAAAAATCTCCTGAACATTTCACATCTCATTACATTACATGGATGGATTATTAGCATTTGTTACACCCTATTTTTATAGCCAACAAGAATTACACCAAATTCAACATCCATTGTCAATAATAGCTAAATGAATTAGTCAAATATCACCAATAATAGCTAAATGAATTAGTCATATTTGACTCATTCATACTTAGTTAGTTTATGTTATTTTGTTCCTAATTAATAGGTTAGTTTCTAGATAAACCACCCTATTTTGATTCCAAATTATTAAGTACTACCCCTCTTTTAGCTTATAATAATTCTATGAGAAAACGATATTAAAAACTCTAATTAAAAATATGGTGGAAATTTAAATCATCTTAAATTTATATATCTCAAATTATGTTAGATATTTAAAATTTAAAAATGATAAGGGACAAAGTAAAAATTAATCTTAAATCTAGAGACAAGTGTAAAATATTAATTAATAAATTACATGGTGGTGATAACATTAGCGGCACGGCGGTAGGAGAGTACATCAACGAAGGAGTAAACAAAAGAATGGTCGTTACTGATCGCAAGATCTAAAATGACGTCGCCGACAAACTCAAGATATTCTCGGTAAGAAGTATGGATTAGAGCTTGTTTAATAAGTATATTTGTTTTTAGAAAGTGTACGATGTTATTTTCTTATCAAATTAAAAAAAGAAAAAGATATTATTTGTCATAAAATTCATTGCATAATATATGCCTTTTAAATATTTTGTATAATAGAAAATTCAACAACAAAATTTAAGAAACAATACCAAGTAAACTTAATTAATATAGAAAAGATAATTGTTGATTTTTAATTTCTCAAATAAAAATAGAAATTAATTTTAAAATGTATAATATAGTATGCCTTTTAAAAATTTCTAACAAAAAAATAGAGAAAGTAAAATGAGAATTAAATGAAATAAAGATATTATATGTGGCTCATTAAATAAAATAATTATCATAATCAAAATTAGATTAATTGATATATTTTGTTAATATAAATATTTTACACCGTCGATATATTACAACTACTCGTATTGATACTATATATAAAATTAAAGTAAAATTCAAACATTTATAAATATTTAACTATTATAATTAACCCATAGTATAACTTTTTTTATATTGCCATTGTCATTGCCCGTACGTATCAATTAAATTTAATAAAAAATATAATAATTCATAAATCAATTTAAGACTTAACTGATTATTTTAAAATTAGTTTGTCAAAAACATTGATGTAAATAAATAAATAATCAAAAATAATTTTCCGATAAAAGACATTATTCTTAAAATGAGTATAAATTTTGAAAATAAAAACTTGAAACAATCAAGTTGGTTTTAATAGTTTATTAAAACTGTTGAAAAAGCAATACAATTGTCTACACAAAAAGTATGAGACCTAATAAACTTAAATCATTACATATTCATATTTTTGAAATTTATTAATGTTACTATCCGAGCCAACATACGTACTTACATCTACTTAGATCGGTGCGATAATAAGTAAAGTCTAATATGTCTACAACTTAAGTGGTTATCGAATCAAGACCAGGAGATAATTATATCTAGGGAATTAAACACTAGAGTAAAGGGAGATAATTATATCTAGGGAATTAAACACTAGAGTAAAGGGTCAGGGACACCTGATCCAGGAGAGATAAACATCACATTCAAGTAGAAGTATAAAACATGTCGTCGTCTCCGCCCCGCGTATAAAAATAAAGAGCGGGGCGGAGTGCAAATAGACATAAAAATCTAATCCACCTTGATAAGGGTGGAAACGAGTTTTTTTTTTTTTAAGTAAAATTTTCACTTATATAAAGCATATTTTACCTTTTTATAAAACATTTTTTTAATAAATTTTACTTAAAAAATGTTGCATATATTCTCAAATAAATATATAAAATAAAACCATCAAGAAGTGAAATGACTAGAATTAACTAAAAAGAGGTGGACTTTTTTTTAATAGGTAATTCAATAAAAGGGAGTTGAGAGCTTTATACAGAGTGCTAGTTTCAAAAAATTCCCTTACAGCTTGAGTAACATCTCTTCCTATGATTTGCCAAGCAGATTTAAAGAACATGGCATTGAAACCATCCACACCCGGGGCCTTGTTATTACCTATATTGTTCAACGCCTGCTTAATTTCATCATCTTCCACAGGTCTAATCAAAAGTAAGCCATCTTCTCTGCTAATGGTCTTCCCATTTCTAACAGCCCTTATGTCAATACTACTTGTGGTCTTGTTCTTCACACCCACCAGTTTGCCATAGAAGTCAAGAATTTCTTGTTCAATCTCATCTTGGGAGCTAATCAAGCGACCATCCAGAGTTTGCATAGTGTAAATTCCTTTGTGCTTATTTTTCTCTCTAATGGAAGCATGAAAATAAGCATTGATGTTGTCCCCCATTCTCAGCCATTCCACTTTTGCTTTTTGCATTTAAATAGCCTCCTCCATCTGGTTTAATTGAAGGACTTGATCAGTGAAGTTCTTTACTTGTTCAATGGCATATTTATCAAACATATTTTGGGCCAGGTTCTCTTGAGCAATCTTTAAGTCATGCCAAGCTTTTTGGATCTGGATTTGGATATCTGAATATTTTCTGATCAGTGGCTTCAGATTACTCTGCAGTTTTATCAGTTTTCTCCATAATTTGTACATAGCATACCCCTTTTCATTGGAATTCCAGCTAGCAGCAACAATTTGCATATATGAAGGCTCCTGGACAACACAATTCAAGAATTTAAACATATAGTTTTTCTTCCTCAAATGCTTCTGGCAGTCAACTTTTATTGGCGCATGATCTGATATGTGAGGGTTCAAAACATAAACCTTGGCTTCATGAAATTTCTAATACCATTCTACATTACCGAGCATGTGGTCTATTATGGAGTAAATGATCCCTTCTTTGTGTTTATTTGACCAAGTGAAATGAGGGCCAATAGTATCAGCTTCATAAAGACCTCTGACTTGCATCATTTCCCCTAGCTCCTTGTATTCTTTCTCAGTAACCTTGCTGCCCCCTATCCTGTCTTGAGTGGAGATCACGTTATTAAAGTCACCTATAACAATCCAGGGCTCCCCAATATGATGCCCTATTTGCTCAATGTCCCTCCAGAAGTTAGCTCTTTTATCCCTTTGATTTGAAGCATAAAGAATAGTCACTAAATACTGTAACTCTTTGTCCAATCCATAAACTGCAGAATGAATAAATTGCTCAGCAGTCCTAAGCACAATAACTTCTACTTCCCTGTAATTCCAAAGGAGCCAAATCCTGCCATTAATATGGTAAGGATAATTATCATAGTAATTGCAAGCATTACCAAGTTTATTTCTAATCTTGACTACATTATTTTCCTTTACTCGAGTTTCTAGTAAGCCAATCACAGGCACATTTAAGGTAGAGATGTATGAACTAATCTCTTTATTTCTGGCCTCTTTATTCAGTCCTCGTACATTCCAAGTCACAATCATGGGGGTTCGCTGCTCTCCCCTATTAGACTTTCTCCCATCCTCAAAGGTGTAAAAGGATTATTGAATAGGTCTATGCTACTCTCCTTAGGGATGCTCATCAGTCTTTTTCCTCTGTCAGCTTTATTATATGTTACAGGATCCAGGGAGGGTTCAAACCTGGTGATTTTTCCTCCATAGCAGTTTCATTCTCTTCCACCTTATGATATTCTTGTTGTGCTTCCTCTATCGTCTCCTCCACTATAGGTTTAAGAGCCACAGGCTTCCAGATTTTCTGCTTCTGCTTCACAATTTGTTATTTCTCAGTACAGTCATGTCCAATTCTCAGGCATGTGTTACAATATTTTGGCTTCCATTCATATTAAATTGGCTGGTCCACTACTTTCCCTCTATGTTCCTGAATTTTAATACTTTCCTTAGTCTTTTGTGTAATGTCTATCTCAACTAGAATTCTAGCATAAGATGCTCGAATCTTTTTGCGGTACATTCGTCTATTGTGATTGGTCTCCCTATAGCATTGGCTATCTTGGTAATGCTCTTTTCTCCCCAAAGATATAAATGCAAATTGGGCAGTGTAACCCAGAGAGGAAGAACACGCAGTAGATCATCCTTAATTTCAAAGTCTATAGACCAATGTTTCAAGAAGAGAGGCTTACCAAAGATGAAGTAAGGCCCTTGTGCCATGATTTGTTCCTGATCCTCCTTGCTCTTGCATCTCACTATAAAGTATCCCGTATCATTGTAATACTGCTCTAGAAGTGAGACAAAGTTCCAGATTTTCTCCATAAACTTCTTCACTGCGTTCATCGAGAGAGTGTTACCTAGAGCGAAGAGGATAATCGCATTATCCCAGAATTCGATTTCCCAGCAACATCTTCTTCCTCAATCTGGATGAGAATCTCTCCATTCACCATCGAGGGTGCAACATACCCTAAGGGCATTCCTCGATTCATACTTCTATTTCCCTGAATCACATCAACCCATGGTTTCGTACTTTGCTGTTCACTCTCCGGTGGGTTAGGTTTCTCCATGGATGGAATCGGAGCTTTCGGTGTTACTTCTATCTCATCAGTTACAATAGACTTTGTGATCGTGGTTGTGTCAAGTGTAGCAGTCAGGACAATAAGTCTCTCCGCCATCTTCGAGCGCGCCGCCTCCCTTTTAGCTGGATGGCCGACAGCGCGTTTGGCTTATTGAACCATAAGTGATGATATAAGCAAAGAGAACCATAAGTGATTAATTAGTTTTCGCAATAATGAAAAATGTGTTTTATGGCTTTTTGATGAAGGTATGATATCTTTTAACAGTGCATCTTGGTTATTGAAGGCATAAGGCAAGGAATAATAAGTGGAGCTAAACATGTAGGGGATGGCAAAACATCAATCTCATTCATGCAAGGTATCTTACTAAATCATGAAAGTGCAACGTAGAAAATGAGCCTGGTAAGCCAAGAACCTGTGTTGTTTAATGACACCGTACTAGCTAAGTCCCCATTTTAAGCTTGAAAAAAAAAAATCCAGCTGCAGAAAAACATAGAAATACAATTCAAGATGAAGGAGAGTACCTTAGAGGGAAGAGGAAAATTCAACGGTTGAGATGGATCATAACTGTATTTTAGAACTGTCACCAGCTTTTATAGTCCCACATCGGTTGTTTCAGCATCAAAATTGGTCTTTATAAATCAATGAAACAAATGAATTACCTTAATAAAAATAATGTGAGACTAAATGTGCTAATGACTACTTAAAATAATACTAAAACAATAATTTCTATAAAATATTAATATTAATAAAAGTATTAAAACAATATATTGTTTAAAAAAAATCTTTCTTACAATGAAAATTACAAGGGTTAGAAAAAATCTTTCTTACAATGAAAATTACAAGGGAGGTTTTAAAAAAAAAAATTTATTGGTAAAAAACATGAAACAAATAAGTTCATTATTTACTGTTCTTCAACTTTAGTTTCTTAACATTGTTACTATTTTTTTTTTTTTTCTATTTGCACCGGTTTCGACCTACCACAGGTGGGTCACTAATCCAGCTCGTGCGTAGAGGCATGCGCACTTGCCAAGCAAGATTGTTCCGTCTGGGAATCGAACTCGGTAACATTGTTACTATTTATAAGAAGCAAGGAACTTGTAAAGTAAAAAAAAATAAAGTATAAAAAATAAAAAATAACAGTAAGAGAAACAACTGCAGGACCTAAAAAAAATACCAGACAAACAATATAGACAAATTCATTTTGTGAGCCACTTTGATATTTTCTTTTAAACAATATAATGTATAGTTCGACTAAAAGAACATTATTACAGGCTAAAATAAAATAGCTCCGATAAGTCAATTTAAAAACAACTGGACTTATCGGAGCCGTTTCCTTTTGTCCTCTAACAGTGTCTTTTCTAGTAAAAGTATATATTGTCCAAAAAAGAATATCAAAATCAAGCACAACATAGATCTGTATACACATGCTTGGTATTGTTTGCTTAGTGATTTCTTTAACCGTGGCAGCTGCTTCCCTTCATAGTGTTAGTTTCTATTTTTTTTATTTTTGTTATTTTTTTCATAGGAGTCATGCCATACTTCAATATAAATTTGTAGTACCATTGTAATGAACCTAAACTTAAAGAACAATAAAATGATGTTGCTGATCTTATTTTCATATAGTTACAAACTGTGTCTCAGTCAAAAAAAAGACTATTTTTACAAAATAATACTCTCAATATTTTGGTTTCTCAAACATGTCATATAATTCCAAATTATTCAAGCAAGAAAACCAAGAGACAAGTAGATTACAATGAAATCAAAACTATAAATGAATGTTTGAAATCATAACTTTAAATCAAAATGCACCAAACGTAAAATATCCCCTATGAGATAATATAAGTTTTAAACTGTAATCTTGTAAATTACCTGTTATATATTACTAGTAAAGCAAAAGCATACCATAGCTACGACGCACATGCCCGGGACAAATCTGCAGCAGTATGAAAATAGGCTAATCACAAAGCTGAAATCTTCTTAGATGCAGAACCATTTCAATCATCTAGAAAGCACGAGGATGTCGTTAGTGAATGAATGATAACCCCTCATACACAAATTATTATATATTAGGCTATTGTATAGAACTTAATCTGCCCAGACTGAAATAGTCCAAGGAAACCATATAAATTATCATGTATCACTTATTGGGAGTTTTAAAACATGGATGAAATATTAGCATTTGTTGCACCCTATTTTTATAGCCAACAAAAATTACACCAAATTCAACATGCATCGTCAATAATAGCTAAATGAATTAGTCAAATATCATCAATAATAGCTAAATGAATTAGTCATATTTGACTGACTCATACTTAGTTAGTTTATGTTATTTTGTTCCTAGTTAATAGGCTAGTTTCTATATAAACCACACGTAAGCACTGCCCCAGTTTTGAAGATGTATAAAGCTGTCATTTAAAAGTAGGTAGGAAATTTAAATATTCTTTTATATTAAAAAGCCCTATAAAATTTTTTATTGATATTTGTAAAAAAAATATCTAACTTAATTTGATATTTCTGAATTTAAAGTTTGAAGATGATATTATTAAAAGGGACAAAGTAAAAATTTGTCTTAAACTTAAAGACATGTGTAATATTTTTTTTTTTTTTAAAGGCAAATAATATTAGGAAATCGCACTAGGGGTGCAACCCTTACACCAAAACACCGAATTACAAGTTGTGGAAACAATCCATAGGATACTTGTACCACTCATAAAAAGAGGGTAATAAAGAACAACCCCTTATTCTACCCAACCAACTCCAAGAGAAAAACATTACATTATAAATCACAACCTCGAAACTAAAAAGAGCTTGCTCGAAGATCATAGAATTACGCATTCTCCAAATGCTCCAAATCAAAGATAGCCAAATGAATTGAATCTTTGTTCTATCCTTAGGACTATTCACCTTCTCATGAAGTAGATGAAAGCTTTTAAAATCTGCCAAAGAAATAGAGACTTTGTCACCAATCCAACCATAAATCCACTCCCACACTTTCTTAGAGGTCTCGCAATTGAAAAAAAGATGATGAGAGGACTCTGGTTGCTCATCGCAGAACACACATCTCGGGTTGCTAATATTACCGATTCCTCTTGCTAAAAGAGAATCAATTGTTGGAAGCCGAGAAACGAAAAACCTCCACGCAAATATGGCTATCCTAGATGGAAGATCCAAGCCCCAAAGAAGATTCAGATTACTCATCGGCAGAGGCTGCCAAGCAAGAGTCTTTTTACGGGAACTCCACGAAGCAACACTTGCCACCGTAAAAAAACCGTTAGAACTAGGATTCCATCCGAAGCTGTCCAAAACGTCATCCCTCTTCTGCACCGATTCCAGAATGCCCAAGCACCTATCCCACTGATCCGCCAAAACCATAGAAGATGATACCGCAGCTGCAGCATCTTCGCTTCCCATGCAGACCGGTAACGACCAACTCCCTCCCTGAACAGTCCTGCAGAAAACACTAGAGACAGAACAGAATTTGTTCACAGTAACTGCGAACAGCCCCGGGAACGCAAGGCAAAGAGGCTTGTTACCGCACCAGTTACTAATCCAGAACAGAATATTATCACCATTGGCAAAAAAACATTTAACGTTGCTCTTAAATCCTTCTGTCCCATCCTCCGCCAGAACTTTATTTGCGATAATGTCCCTCCACCACAAAGACTCTTTTGAATTGATTCCACCGGTAACTTTACCTTGCACTATTAACTTCGGATCCACATATCTAACCTTCAGAAACCTACTCCAAATAGCTCCGTCCTCCGTTAAAATTCTCCATTTCCACTTGAGAAGAAGAACCCGGTTAATATCTCCGACGTCCCTAATTCCCAATCCACCTTTATCTTTACTTTTTCAAACCGTTTTCCAATCGACCCAATGGATACATCTCTTCTTTTTACACCCTCCCCACAAGAAATTACTAGCTATACCTCTTATCTCTTTAACAATCTTCTTCGGCGCTTTGTAGAAAGAGAACATAAAAGAAGGAATGGCGTTAATAACCGCATTGATGAGCGTAACCCTACCTCCAATAGATATTGATTTACCCTTCCAAGACGAAAGCCTATTTTTTATGTTTTGAATAGGTTTCAACCAAGCTTTCCTCCTTCTATGGTTACCCCCCACCGAAATTCCTAGAAAAGTAAAAGGAACTTCACCTCTTTTGCATCCAAGGAAGTAAGTTGCCGATTGCAAAAACCAGTCCCCAACATTCACGCCATAAACGTTGCTCTTCGTGAAATTTATTCTCAATCCCGACACCAATTCAAACCCTCTCAAAACAACCTTCAAACTCCAAAGGTTATCAATATATGGTTCGCCAAGAAGAATAGTGTCGTCCGCGAATTGTAAGATGTCCACCACCCCTCCATCACCATACTTGAAAGGTTTAAACTCCCCTATTTCCACCGATTTCCTTACTAACGCGGTGAGACCTTCCATAATGAGGACAAAAAGGAAAGGAGAGATTGGGTCTCCTTGTCTAAGACCCTTATGAACCTCGAAATCTTTTGTGGGACTACCGTTCACAAGGATCGACATAAAGCTATTGAAGATGCTTTCATCCATCCACTTAAGCCAAAGCTCCCCAAAGCCCATCTCCTTTAACACAAACCTAGCATAATCCCAAGAGACATTGTCGTAAGCCTTTTCAAAATCGATCTTGAGAAGGAAACAATTTTTCTTAAACCTTTTAGACCAATCTAGGATTTCATTCACTAGCACCACTCCATCCATCAAGTTTCTCCCCGGAACAAAGGCGGATTGATTCGGAGACACAAGCTTACCAATCACCTTTTTGATTCTTGAAGCTAACACCTTCGAGAGCAATTTGTACGCACTCCCCACAAGACATATAGGGCGGTAATCACTCAACTCTTGCGGATTGTTAAGCTTAGGAATGAGAGCTATAAATGAAGATTTTATCGGCTTTACCAATTTTCCTTTGGCATGGAAGTCACTGAAAAAGCGCATTATGTCCTCCTTCAAAACACTCCAAAACGCCTTGAAAAACTCCATTGTGTAGCCGTCCGGGCCCGGACTTTTACAACCATCGCAAGACCATAAAGCTTCCCTCACTTCTTCTTCCGTAAACCCTCCCTCCAACATCTCCCTATCCTCGCTCGACAGCCTAGCGAGGCCAATATCCATAGGAACCGGCCTAGCACCAACCTCCTCCATAAAGAACCCCTTGAAATGATTGAAAACTATATTTTTTACCTCCTCCGCTTCAGTAGCTAGACCACCTCTCGTACTAAGGGAACACAACATATTACGGCCTATTCTACTACGAAGGGAATTGTGAAAGAACCGAGAATTTCCATCTCCCTCCTTGAGCCAAGTTTGTCTAGACTTGAGTCTGAGAAGCCCTTCTTTTTTGGCTAGACAATCCCAAAATGTTTCCACTTCTTTCGCTCTTCTTTTAACCGCCTCTTCATTAGCATTACCTGCACAAACAACAAACTCGTTATCTAAATTTTGTATCTCCTTGCACGCCTCCTTAGTTTTTAAGTCCAGCCACCCATACACCGTTTTGTTCCACCAAACTAGTCTAACTTTAAGCGCTTTCATTTTTTCCGCCAAGCAAAAATCGCCTCTACCTTGAACCTTAATCAAACTCCACTCCTTTTCCACGAACTTAGAAAATTCAGCATGCTTCAGCCAGTTATTGTTGAATTTAAACGGTTTGGGCCCCCAATTTTTCCTATTTTTTTATCCAAATAGGGGCGTGATCCGATAAGTCACGACCCCCTATAACCTGAGCTCCAACGTTTCAATCCTCCATTAGACTGTCTGACAGCAAGAACCTGTCTAATCTGCTCATGGCTTTGCCGTTACTACTCAGCCAAGTGAATTTACCCCCCACGATCGGTGGATCCACGAGCTGCATATCCTCCAAAAAATCTCTGAAACTGTTAATATCGTTGCTGTTTCTACGGGACAGGCCTCTCCTCTCTTCAGCTAACGCTATGGAGTTAAAATCACCTCGTACACACCAATCACTATCAGGATAGGATTTCTTAATATCAATCAAAAGACTCCATGTCCTTCTCCTAGCAGAAAGCTCACAGGGGGCATACACGTTTATGAAGAAAGTCCTCTTGCCCTTCAAAAGAACGCACAGGCCTAGGAAACCAATGCCCCTAAAGCTGAACAGAAGAGAAAGAGAATCCTTTTTCCAGAGAATCAAAATCCCACCCGAAGCCCCCACTGCATCAGACGACGACCATTCAACATGTTCACTTCCCCACAACTCCTTCACCACTCCTAGTTCCAAGTCTCTCAATTTGGATTCCTGAATAAAACAAATATCTACATCTTCTTGCTGGATCAAATGCCCTATCCTATTCCTCTTTATTCTACTTCCACCACCTCTAATGTTATAAGATACTAAGATCATGACAACCCTCTTTCTGCCTCCTTCAGAACCAACTTCCCCTTAGATTTCTTTTTCTCCAAATCATCCAAAATTGTTACCGGATCACACTCCCCCCCATTGACAGAGATACCCAATCTATTAACAGACCTCCATAAACCTTCCGCCGAGGTTCCCAACTCAGATTTCAGAAACCTAACATTGCAATTCCTAAAATCAGAACTGGCTAAAGAATCGCAGGACAACTGAATCCCACCTGACAGATAATTGCTTTTTGAGAACAAAGGAACTGCACCTGTTTCCACCCCCGGGGGTTCATGGAATGGACACGATCTATCTCCCACCGGAACCACGAAGTCCTCCACCTTCTCACCAAGATGCATTACCTCCCTCATCTTCCTTCTCACGTTCTTCGAGTTTTTTAATTTGCTACAGTGTTCATCAAAGGAGATGGTTTTACAAGGCCCTTCTCTCTCAGCACCAGACGATGCAACACCACTGGGTTGGATAACAGGAATCGCCGGGTCGAAATTCCCCTTTCCAGGCCCATCTAACGCGCTTGGCCCCATTACACCTCCAGGCCCACTTTTGAGTAACTGGATATTTTTAACATTATCCTTAAAAATAGCATCGTTTATATTTAAACCCCCTGGCCCATTTCTAACTGCCACGTCATCCAACCTTTTTTGACTTTGAACATATGCACAAGACTTGTCCCCTAAACAAGGCGAATTAGTGGAAATACTCTCTGAGCAAAAACTTTTCAGAGCAGAATTATCCTCTCCCATGCAAACGCAATAAATGTTTGCAGAACCATCGCCACCTATTTTCTCCTTTTCTAGCATGTCACCATCACCTGCGTCCTTTTCTTTGGGAAGCGTGCCAACGCTCAAACCCTTCGACTTCTCGTTTGCCCCCGTTCTATTCGACTGCTCCGATGGCACAGATAGAGATTCCGAACCACCCCACTGGCTGAAGGAATCAGAATCACCATCTACGTCGTCCGTCGGACGTTTAGAATCTTCAATAATCATCAACTTAAACCATACATCATCCAAGCACACTTCAACATTGCTTCTAATGATTTCCGCTGAACTCGTGAAAACTAAGAGGGAAACAACATCCAGCCTTACCGGGAACTCCTCAAGGATATCCTTGTTAACCACTATCCCAATGTCAGACAATAAAGCATCAATGAACTTAAAGTTCCTAACGTGACATGGAACCCCGAAGATAGAAATCCAAGTTGCTCTATAACATTCTGCGTCTGAAGATTTCCAAGGCCTAACCTCAATGAACCACCTGTCCTTCCACTCAGCACCTTCCTTCAAAAGGACTTCCAAATGGCCATCTTTCAGCTCTTCTAACAGACACAGATTCGGGCCTAACGGAGTAGCTCTGACTGTCAAAAACCCTTCCTCCATCAAGCTCTTACTCACCCCAAAAGCTGAACCTGGAGTTTTTACAATGCCAACCATCTTCTTCTCAAAACGCTTTGTATCCCCCACCTCCGACTTAAACACAAAGGCTTTGCTCACATTCCTCACAGAACCTGAGACAGAAGAATCTTTCCCTTTCACCGCTTCAGCAAAACTCCTATTACCCAACGAAGGCCCCAGCGTTGGACCACCATGAATCACCTTATAACTTCCCTCCCTCCTACCACCACCAGAAGCTAATGGCACCGACTCAGTCGTGACTCTCCTCTTGAATAAAGACACATTCGCTTTCAGCTTCCTCCCCTCCAGCCACAGGTTATCAAGTTTGACTTCCAATAGTCTGGAATCCTCCACGTCTACAAACCTCACGAACCCATATTTAAAACCTCTTCTATCTCTCTTAGGAGGTATGACCACCACATCTACCAACCCTAGATCTTTAAACTCAAAGAACAAATCCTTTGCTTTCCACCTATCACCAAAGTCCGTCACGAAGAAAGTGGTCCTTAGACCCTCTCCTGCTCCACGTTGGTTCCTCCATATATCCCATCTTCCCTTCTGATTCTCCGCACGCTTACCCTTCTTGTCTCCAACCTCCTTCCATGCACCTTTTTCTACCGATTCCATTAGAAAAGATTGAATAAAACCGATGAAACAGTGAAAAAAACTAAGAGAGAAGGGAGAGGAAAGAAGTGTCTTTCTCTCTCATTGTGAAACCATGTGTAATATTAATTAATGCACGGTCACTATTATAAGAAAATTTTACTTTTTTGATTTATTCAACCATTAATGTATATGGACTATATAAACTAGATACCTCAACTGTCAAACGAATTAGAAAAATAAAATTTGCTTAACATAGTGATCAGAGGATGTAAATTCCATATAATGAGTTTCTCGCTGCTAACATTAGCGGCACAAAAGAGCGATTGTTGACATGAATCAACGGAGGAGTAAGTGAGGAAGAGGTGGTTGTTGATCGCGAGACCTAAATTTGCATCGTCAACAAACTCAAGACCGTACGAAACAACTTCTAGGTAAGAGTGCGGAATAGGGGTTTTTCAATAGCTTTTGGTTTTGAAAAATGTAACTGACTATTGCAAAACAAAAAAAAAATTATGTGATAAGAATTTGCTCTGGGCAGCCCATAAGCTCAAATGATTAAGGCCTAAATGTGAGAAATATGACAATCGATTTGAACCTTTAAAAAGAAGCTCTTTCAAAGTTAGTAAACAAGTGACAAATAATTGTGGCATCTATGACAATCGATTGTCGTCTTTTAAAACATCAAATTTCTTCAATTTTCAAATACTTTCATGTATGAAAATATAATTAAAAAAACTTCTAAAACCCTAAAGAAAATTTTAGATGAAGGGAGATACTTGAGCAATAAATGTATAACCAGTAAATTAATTTTTCTCAAGTACCTCAATCAAGATAATAATTCCATGACTTAGCACTTGAGCAGATGAATCAAATATTTTTCTTCTTTGATATCACTTTCATGTTAATCTTTTGTCTTCATCAAAACCAATGATTACAAAGACGATGAACATCTTCTTCACATAGTCAACAATAATAGAGTGAGATAATTCTATCTTAATGGAGTCCTACTAATCCCTAAGCTCGCTCGGTAAATAGGATTGTTAGGATGATAGTCATTTTCATAGGTATGGGAATAAACAACCTTCAAAGAGAATATTTATAATTATGACACAACTAATAGAGAGTGATTAAACTCTTAAAGGATTCAAAGAGCTATAGCTACAAGAAAATTAATTCAGAAAATTAACTACAAAATTAATATAGTAATTAAAGGATCAATAAATCTTTTTTTAGCTAATTTTTTGTTATGATTTCTAAAAATTTAAGTAAATATATGTAATTACAGTACAAATGCAGAGTTGTTTTGTTGATCAACATCACTACTTCATTACTTACAAAATTATATATTTATTTTGTACATAGATCTTATTGATCAGACATTTACCTTTATCTATCATATAAGAAAAGTCTGTTGTTTTCTCATCACATAGGCTGCCACATCAGTATCTCTTCCCTCAAAATCCCACGTCACTTTTCTCAATTTTGTACTTTTCCTCCATTATGCTACGGCAATTACACTTCTCACGTTGGAGTTACGCTTTATTTCATCTATTGTGTGCTCATCCACGTTCTAAACCCTCACAATAATGGCTTTCCTTCTTTCGCATGGACGCACAACGATTTCCTCTTCTCTTCTCTAGCGAAAGATCTGGTCTCTCTTTCTCTGATAACGTTCTTCTTCTGATTTCAGTGCATGTAGTTTTGTTATTGAATCTGGTTGTTGGTTGTTGAGGGTTTGTTGCTGAGTTCGGGATAATGAATATGATGTTGATGGTGGCGATGAACACGTTTGCTGATGATATCGTGATGTTGATTCTGAACCGTTGATGGTTGTTGCTGAGGGTTACGTTCGTGAAAATTGATGATGATTTTGGTGACGCTGAAAGTCACAGCAAATCGGTGAAATCTTTCTTTGTTTTTCGTATTTTGAGTTCTATAACATTGAGATAATGTAAAACAAGATGATTCATGCAGATATAGTCATGACTGGAAACTAAACTGAACTCGCCTTTACTCTGCATCGTCACTATTCATCATTCTCCAATTAAATATTCATAAACCCTACTTTACTCTGTAAATGGGTTGGAACCTCTTCTTCGGGCTTGTGATTTGTTTTCCCACAAATATTGCTCTTCTCGCTTCAAATTTCTACCAGGTTCACTTTCTGCTTTCCAATTTTTATGCCCTAGAAAATGAAGATTTAACTTCTTACTTAGTTTCATATGTTTTTTTTTTGGGTTTTAGGTTTTGATTTTATCTGACTTGGAAGCTGATTATATCAACCCATTTGATGCTTCATCTTGGATTAACTACTTCATTCTTCCTGAGTTTATTGGACAAGGAGTTGTGTGTGCACATGTCTCTTCACTGGCTACTGGCTCATGTTTTTGCTCAATCTGCTTCTTACTTGCTATCATGCCATGCTGTAAGTATAGTCTTTGTTGTTATATTTTTTGTCTGCTCATACTGAATTCCATTTTGAAGAACTATAGTATTAATTATTATCTGCATTAGCTAATTATGATGATACGTATCCGAAGTGTAATAGCGTACTGATAAGTATCCAATATGATTCAGTAGAGATCTTCACGTATTCGTTTGCCAAAGGTGTATATTATATATCTATATATGAATGTTATGGTTTCATTTTCATGTGGATGGCTTAATAAAGAAGGCCATATGTTACACAACTTGAGGTTTATAATTCAAATTCTCACAATTTTGTCAAATTAATACATAGCCAAGTCTTATTGTTGATCTTCAGTTATATCGTCTTGAAACAAATCATCATTTCATTTAAGTTTTATTTTGATTAAAAAGATGTAGAGGAAGAAGGAAGAAAAATAAAGAGACGAAAGAAGAAGAAGAGAGAGGAAACAAAAGAGAGAAAAATGAAAGAGGAAGAGAGAGGTTGAGGAATTGTAGGATTAATACCTATTGAAATACCGAGGAAATTAAAGTGATTTTCCTCCCTCCCACAAGACAAAAAGTTAAAAGCAAATTAAATCCAAGAAGCAACATCTTGCTCGAAAAGATCAAAGCCTCTATCTACTTCAACCAAATATCACCAAACCCCATTTTTATCAACATAAATCTAAGAAAATCCCAACACACATTATCATAAGCCTTCTAAAAATCCACCTTGAAGAGAAGACAACTATTCCCTTCTTTCTTCACCATATCCATCATCTTGTTAGAAACCAAAACCCCATCCAATAATTGTCTACCCGGAAAAGCGCTTTAAAATTTAGACACCACCGAATTCAACACCTTCTTTAATCTCGAAGCCAAAAGTTTAGAAATAGTTATATACACACAACCCACTAAACAAATAGGCCTATATTCACCAAGCCCCAAAAGGTTGGAGTTTTTGGGAATCAAAGTTAAGAACGATGAAGTGATGTTAACTGCCGCACATATTAGTTACTCGAACAATTTAATCAGAAAAAATCATTTTTAAATTAAGATTTAATGGAGATGTACTTTTACAATCTCATGAAAATATATCAATATAAAGAATTTTTAATTTTTAATTTAATTTAACAGAATACATAGTAGTCATTAACAATGTAAAATAATGTACACGCATCATCCCTTTTCTTTTCAAACTAACATTGTTGTCAACTTTTTATCATAGGAGAAAATTATCATTTAATTTTTTTACCAATTGTTCATTTCTTATATTATAGAGATAAGATATAATCTTTGACAAGCAACCGAAATTAAAAATATCCATTTCTTTATGTAAGATATTCTCTAATAATTTAACACTTCATATTTCACTTATTTTAATTTATATTTTAGTCAAATTAAGGATAATCATCTTATAGTTTTCTCTTTCAGAACTATACCATGAACAACTCTAGTTAGTGTTTATCATTTCTGTTGTGATGATGGTGTTGATAATTGACCCCTTTTAAAAACTAGTCACAAAGCATTGCAAAAATAAAACACACACACGTATATGGGTACTTTTGATGGAGGATGCTAGAATTGGAAGATGGAGAAGCTTTTTACGGTTGGGAGTGAGGCCGCGACAAGTGCTGTTGGTGCAACCAGTGTAACAGTTCCCACTGTAGTAGGGACTAGCTGGGAGGGTTCGGCTGCAACCGTCGGGCAACCTGTTCTGGCCCATGTTCAGGGGTTGGCAGCTCTCATACAGCAGCATTCTGTGAAGAGTAATGAAGAAGATAGCTTCACGTGGAGGCCGAATTTGGATGGGATCTTCACGGTGAAATCTTGCTATGATCGTTTCAAATCCAAATTTCGGGACCGCCTTTGAATAATAACAAGGTAATGGCTTTATCCCGTCTTTGGAAGATCAAAGTTCCATAAAAAATTCTATTCTTTGGTTGAGATTTATTCACAATAGAATTGCTACTAGAGATTATTAGGTGAGAAAGGGTATTTTGATAAAGGGTAATGCTTCTATTTGTGTTCTTTGTTTATTGGATGAAGAATCTCTATCGCATTTGCTTAGAACTTGCGAAGTTACTTTACGTGTTTGGTGAAGGGTGTTTATCTGGCTAGGTGTTGGTGTTGTTTTGTCTCTAGAGGAGTTCATGGATCACTTTTACTATTGTTCTAGCTTTAATTTCTTGACCAAGAGGTCGATAGCGGCGGTTGTTTGGCTTGCTACGGTCTGGACCTTATGGCTTAAGCGCAATGCCGTCATTTTCAAAGAAGAATCTTTTAGTTTCATTTAGTGTATGTCAGAGATAGTTTACACTTCTTAGAGTTGGCTTTGTTCCTTTTATAGTTGGAATATTCTACCGCTCTCGTGCTTTGAGATGTAGGAGCGTTCCGTTTTTGTATCGGGGCGGATCATCCCTTTTGCTCCCTTTAATTCCATTGCTTATTGAAAAAAAACATATATAATTACAAGTCCGACCCATCAAATTTCTAACACTAAAAAGCCCATCAAACTTTGGTACAAATAGCAATCTCTAATTAACTTTTTACTAAAATAAATAAATAAAAACATTAAAACTAAAAAATTTAATTTAATTTAATATCATATATCTAGAGGAAATTATATTCACCTTTTAAAATGACACCGACACGTCTTTTGATTTTAAAACATGCACCCATATTGCGGTTTCTTTAATATGGGTTGGCTTAATATATATCATGCAGTGGAAGCACTATTGTTGGAATTGGTTCACCCGATCCTCCATAATTTATTTATGACGAGGAAGAATACTGAGACGTATTCTTGTCAGGTCACCTTCAGTAACTTACTTCCTTTCTATAGCATAAGATTACTCAAAGCTTCATAGTTTAAGATTAAAAGTTGTTGAAAATTCCTCCTTGATCGAGGTCCGCCCCTAGTCGCCAAAATGCAACATTTGGGTTGCAATTTGCTCCGAGTTGGGTAACAGACTCTATAAATCCAAACATATTCTTTCAATCTAGTAGAAATCACATAATTACTTAATTGACATACATGTTGTGTGGTAGGCTTTATTTAATACTCCACAATGCACAAATGCAGTTTCGTTCCAGGATAAGGCTATATTTGGACACAAGCATTGTAAGGAAGTTATATGAAAATGCAAATTAAGAAGTCCTCTACTTTTGATTTTAAATATTCTCCTTGGATTTATATCTTTGCATGAATATGAATATATAGTGAAAAAGGAATTGTGATCAAGTTGTGGATGAAGTACACAAACAATATGATGAAATTAATGTTTATAGTCTTTATACTTCTTCTGTTTTGTCTTTACAACATGATCAAATGGTTAATCTATGGATTCATCTAAAATGGTGAGTTTTTTTCACGTGTTTGATTATTAATGTGCTTGACTAGATGCCTAGAATAAATGGTGGTCATGACCCATGCTCGGATGACTAAGCTAAACATTTTATATTAGACATGATGCATAGAATGCCATTTTTATGCTACTGATGCTCACAATTCTAAGCTAGTATGTAGCCCACATACAAGTGCTAGTTTTAGTAAGAATAGCCTTTGTTACTTTTTAATATGTCATTGTACATAATAAGAGAATGTGATGATGGTAAAAACCAATCGTATTTCTCACTACTGTTACGAGTTCATAGGCTCTGTTTTGTTTGGATTATGGTTGGGTTTAGGTATAGATGGTAGTGTTCATTTTGCTTTTGGGCACTAGTAAAATTTTGTTGATGGACTTGTATTATATGCCATTCATTTCTTATTTTAGAGGGAATATTTTGAGGCATTTTCAGAATGTTTTATGCAAGTGTGTGCCCTAGTGTCTTCAGGTAGCTTCAGTTTATAAGCTACTGTCCCTATCCTTTGCAACATTCCATAAGGGCCATAGTACCTAGGGCTAAGTTTTTGATTCACTCTCTTAGCTAACTTCTTCATCTTATAAGGTTGTATCTTCAAGGACACCTTTTCTCTTACTTCATACTTAACCTCCCTTCTATGCTTATTGGCCTGACGTCTCATCACATCTTGAGCTCTAAGCAACTGATCTTGTAACTCCCTCAGCATAACATTTCTTTCAGCTGTCAATTTGTTAAATTCATCCACAGCATAAAAAGGTGTGTCTCCTCTTATTAACACAGGTGGTGCCCTACCATATAAGGCCTCAAAAGGTGTAGTCGTCAAAAGGCATGGTAATTGGTATGATACCAATATTCAGCCCCAGCTAGCCATTTAGGACATTGTTTAGGCTTCAGACCAGTTACATATCTCAAATAGGTTTCTAAACACCTATCCACCACTTCAGTCTGCCCATTAGATTGGGGTTGATAGGCACTGCTGTACTTCAACTTAGTGCCTGCTAGACTGAACAGATCAGACCAGAAATTGCTTAGGAATACCTTGTCCCTGTCAGAAACAATGGAATAGGGAAAACCATGTAATCTGAGCACTTCTTGAATGAATAATTCAGCAATTCTCTTGGCTGTGTAGGGATGACTGACTGGGAGAAAATGAACATATTTTCTCAGCCTATCCACTATTACCATCACAATAGCTACCCCTTGAACCTTAGGTAATCCTCCAATATAATCAGTGTAGAATCTCCATCCTCCATCCTTCTTTTTGACCAACAAAACTGGGCTAGAAAAGGGACTGGTGATGTGTTAGATGATCTCAGCTTGGAGCATGTCTCCCACTATCTTTTCAATTTTATTTTGTTGATAGAAGGAATACCTATATGGTCTGAGATTTGGTATTGCGGCCTCAAATTGGAGCCTAATGCCAGGGTCATATTCCCTCATAGGAGGCAATTCTGTAACCAAATATAACACCTCTTCAAAGGAATTTAACACTTCCTCCCCTATTTTTTCTTCAGGTGGGTCCACAACTGTGTGATTCTCCAAGGATTGTAAATAAAAACCCATGTCTTCATCATTTAGTGCCTTGATCATGGGTTTCAAAGATGCTTGTTTGGTGCACAAAGTTGGTTCTTCCTGTATCTTGTATTTTTGTCCTTCACACTCCCATTTCCAGCATAATTCACTAAAGTTAGCCTCAATATTGCCTAAACTTTCTAACCAATCCATTCCTAACACCTGATCTGATCCTCCTAGTTCCCTCAAAAAGAAATGTTGAGTGAAATTCACCCCTTGCATGTGAAACTTCAGTCCTTCACAAATCCCTTGATTTGTGACTTTTTCTCCATTTCCCACTTCAATGACATAAGTGGGGGTGTCCACTACCTTAAACCTCAACTGTTCCACTAACCTTGAGTTAATAAAGTTGCTGGTTTCCCTTGAGTCAATCAAGGTCACCAACTTCTTATCCTCCACTGTCACCCATACCTTGAAAGACTTATTTGAAGTGAATCCCTCCCTACTTCGCATGGATAGCTGCATAGTTTTCAACTCTTCCACCACTTTCTCAATCTTTTCTTGTTGAAATTCCACCTCCCTTTCCTTTTCATCTTCATCACTACTATTGGCACACAATTTTAAACTCATATGCTTGAATTTACAAATGTGCTCTCTATTCCCTTTGTCCCCACAATGAAAACACAATCCCTTCTTACTTCTTTCCTCCCGTTCTGCAGGGTTCTGTCCCCTACCCTTAGATTTCTCATTTCCTCCATTATTGGTCTTTTCTTCCTCCTTCTTATATCCCCCAAAATCTCCAGGATCCTTGATCCTTAGAGTTCCCCCTTTGTCTCTCCATGAACTGCTTTTCTTATTGAACACCTCATTTTTTCCTCCTTCAATCCCTTCAAAAAAATGGAATCTGACATAACTCTCTCCTCCCTTCTCAATGGAGCCACCATCATCTCAAACTCTTCCATGTACTCCACCAATGTACCCTTCTGCCCCAGACTCAACAAAGGTCCCATCGGGTTATGTAAGAGTCCCGGTTGAAACCTTTTCATAACAGCTACCTTAAATTCCTCCCACGTCCTTAGTGCCAGTGGTGTCTGCTCCTCCCACCAGTGATACCAATTTAAGGCCTTACCTTCCATCGCCAAACCACCGTATCTAATTTGTCACGAACTCTTACCCCATTCTGCTAAAAATAGCTCTTAACGCGTACGAGCCAACCATACGCATCTTCTCCTTTAAAAATTGGGATCTCTAACCTTCGTCTGTTTCCGAAAAAACCGAATCCACTTCCACCACCATGACGACGACGTCGTCGTTGCGATTCTCGCGAAATCGTACTGCCGCTGCTTCCTTCATCCTCTCCGTCGTCCTCGTAACTCCGTCCACGTGGTCTACCATGTCGCCTTTGATTCCGAGCAGGTTGCTCTCAAATCAACTGCCTAATCTGCTCCACTGTGACCTGCGGTCGTGCTTGTTGCTCTACAATTAGTTGACGATTTTGTTCCATAGTTCCTTCAAAATTGTTCATCCTCTCTTCAATCGTATCAACTCTGTTTTCCATGATGCTTCTAGTAATGACCATTCACTGTGTAATGAAACCAAGGCTCTAGATACCAAATTGATAAGATCAATCTAATATCTAAATGCAGTAAATAACAAGAACAAGATATTTTAGGAAAGTTCTGATTTTTATTGAGATACTAGAGTTCAAATGGGATATAGTATTACAAATGAAAGCAGAAAATTGTAAAATTGCAGAAAGAGAAATAACAATGAAATAGGCTCTTAGAGAGGCCTTGACTCTCCCAAGTGGATATTCCACTACTCAATTTCTGCCTACCCTAACCTCCAGCAGCTCCAATCATTTATTCTGAATCCTAGGACCCTTCCTCCACTCACAGGCTGCCAGCTATGAGCCAGCTGTAATAACCCATGTGCAGCAAAACTAACAATTATCATGTTCTCTCCCCTTCCCCTTTTGTCTTTTCCTTACATAAAACTTGCCATATCTACCAGTGTGCTCTTATGAGGAGTGTCAAACCTTATCAACTCTATTGTATGCTTGATTTCTTCTTCTTCTTCTTCTTCTTCTTCTTCTTCGCGCCCTCTAATTGGAGAAAAAAGAGATTTCATTTTAGACCATGCTAGTTAAAGATGGAGCTGAACTTAGTATTAACATAGACTATTTTTGTCTTTCAGGCATAACACTTTAAGGATTGTAGAATGCCGACCAAGGATTTTATCTCTCAAGAAGTTGAGTAGATAGAGGCCAGGTAGTTGATTGTTGTGTTTATTGGACATGTTTGTAAGTTGACGAGTATCACAAGGTATCTTAACCATTGTTTATAGGTGACCATTCTTCAATTGATTAACATTATGGTCTCTCGTGTTACCTTTGTTGCTTTTCGTTACAATTTAATTCCCTCTAAAATTTTGTATTTTCAAGAAGAGAAATGAATGTATTCTTGACCTCGGTGGTGGATACTCACTCGTTTCTTGATATCCATAAGGTGATTGACCTATAATTTGTATACGTTTAGTAACTTGTGTTGTTTGATAAACTTGGGAAGAAAATCGTTTTAAAAGAATAATTTTTTACAATCTAGCCTAATTAGGTTTGATTAGAAATAAGGCTTTAAAAAAATTAGCCTTATTTAGCTTGAGATTTACTGTGATATTGTTGTGGCAATATTGTAGGGCTATAGCTAGGAAACAAATCTTAAGACTGATCGTTAGATAGAATTTAGTAGGGGGTTTTGCTAGGAAATTATTAATATTAGTTGGAACTTTGCTAGGAAATTTTGGATTAGATAATTAGCCCCTCAATCCTTGCTACGGCTTATTTAGTAGTTAATCCATAACTAATCCCAGCCTATCTCTGTTTGATAGAGATTAACTACAAATTAGATGTGATTTCCGTCGTAGCTAATAAGAGATTTTCTTGTTGTGTCATCACAACTAGAAAATGATTCATTCTTTAGGGGAAAAAATAGCTAATTAATTCCTAAATACGCTTCTTAAGAAACACGACAATATTCTCTCTGCATCTTCATCTGCTTGTACAAGTTTCCAATAAAAGCTTCAGCTTTTGTAAAAAGTTGTTGTCTATTAACACCACAAATCTCATCTTCTACTTCAGCCTCCCATTCTTATTCACTTCCAAATCATCTTCTTCATCCCCTATATAAAAAAGACTTGGCACAGATGGACATTTTTTCATATTAGAAACAACATATTAATTTTATTAGTTATGTTTTGGTACAAATATTAGGACAGTGACATTATAACATTCGCCAGTTGAAATTAAACTTGTTACATTATGAGTAGTTTGAGTGTTATTGGATGTTTTATGATAAGGTCCGTAAAAGAATATATATTCCTCGGCCTTTATTAATTTTTTTTGACAAAGCAAGCTGACGAATGTAAATTTGTTATTGAACCTTTCTAAAATTTCTATGGCATCTTTGGTCTTGAACCTCATTCCAAAATGGTCCTTGAGATGAGTCCCACAAGGCATTTTTGTGGAATCTACTAGTACTAGCAATATAAAGTATGTTAATACTCTAGGTAGTTATTATGCTTGTTCTTCATTTTTTATATTTTAACACATGCAAAAATAGATACCTTATATTTATTATTGATTAATTGATCTAATTACTAATAATTTGTCAATTATTTTGTACTTTTATCTCATCATATATGACTCCAATCAAGGAAAATAATAGATCAGAAATTAAATCAAGTCTCATCTATTTAAATTAAGTTTTATCATTTTATTTATTGATTGGAAGTATAAATAAATTAAATCTTGTTATATATCATTACTATGAAAATTGACTTTTATCTCGATTGGAAAACGACTGATACATTCAAGGTAATAACGAAAGGTATTATGGAAAGTACACAATTTTTTCTCTCAGGTCATCAGCCGATGTGAAAAACTGAAAAAGTGCACCACTTTTCCCCTAGTTGAGAGTTTAACCAGGGAAAAATTCCTCACTTTCCATATTGGTTGGTATTTCGCATATTTTTGTTATAATATGTATATTTGTAAAAGAGAACCTAAATGACACATTTTGTTTCATATATTTAATGAATACAAGGTCAAAACAAAAACCTCGAATATTTATATCAAAAGCAAAATGAAACATGTTATGTACCAAAACAAAAATTATACATATTTACATCAAATAAACTAATGAATTATGTTTAGAGTAACTCAGAAACTACACACATTCATTTTTCAAAAAAAAAAAGTCAAACATATCAGTGGTTCAATTGAACTCATAAAATTCAAGGAACAAGTTGTTTAAGGTGAAGAGACGTACCTCATATAATTCTTCTTTTGTGAGTGGTCAGTGTCCATTTGTTAAACACCAACTTAGAGACCAATTTACCATATATTGTTAAAAGAGTTTGTGACATAAGACACTTGTTCTACTTGTGATGCCATGATGAAAGGTTCGTTCATAAAAACTGCATTGTGAATGTTAGTTCAGAAGGATGTGATACCATTTGAGGAATCTATGATTGAGGATTTAAAAGAGAATGAAAAACTTAGCAAAGTTGTGCTAGAGGATATTACACCTATTTGCGAGTTTTTGGCATCAAGGGAGGATACAAATTCTAAGACATATAGCTCAAAAAATAAGAAAAATAATAGGCAGAAGGCTAATAAAAATGGTGCAATCACATACAACTCTAGATCGCATGGTGGTAACACAAAAATTAATAATGAATGTATTTTAATGGAATGCACAAAAATGATTGTTAATCAAGGGCATGCTTTTTTTAGCATTCAATGGTGGGATTAATCCCACACTATACCAAATAAGACCTTAGACATCATTTTTTTAATCTTAGGCAGCACTTTTAAGCGTTGTATATTCTAGCTCTGCTATAGGTATAGAAAACGTTTTTTTTTAATGTAAAAGCGCTAGCTTAAGTGCACTTCACACAATACTTTTTGGTAAAAACATTGACTTAATTGCACTTTAGACATCACTTCATGTTAAAAGCGATGGTTTAAGTGCACTTCATGCATCACTTTTTGTTAAAAGTGCTGCCTTAAGTGCACTTTAGGCAACGCTTTATGTTAGATGCGTTGGTTTAAGTGCACATTAGGGAGCATTTTCTATTAAAAGTTGTGACTTAAATATACTCTAGACAACACTTTCTGTTGAAAAATGCTGGCGTAAGTCCTCTCTAGGCAACACTTTCCGATAAAAGCACAGACGTAAGTCTTTTTTAGTTTCAATGTAGATTTTTTTCTCTTCAATTTATCATAAATTCTACAATTCTCATAATCATAGATCAATATCATATCGTGATCAATAATAACCACAAAAGAACTAACTTAAATTTGCATAAATTTCATAATTTCTATAATACAAATTCAAAATTAAATATATGGGAAAAATGATAACCTATATCTATTCAAAATTATATAATCTCCATGATATATTGAAGTATAATTCTTTCTTTTTTGATAATACGGTATGCAATTACTTCAATAATATCTTCTTTCAGATCTTTCATTTTTATATACCATGCACATAAGACATTTATGTGATCTCTCAGCTTATGTCATATATATCATATTTATTATATTTCAATCAACATTTTAGTGACCAATCATCATATGTGATAAAGAAATTTTGAAACTAGTGAGTATTATATATATAAATTAAAAATTTTGGTTCACTAAAATGCATATTTTCAACGGTTTCACTTAAAGTGGTAGGATAGGCCATTTGAAAGTAAGTCAAAATGACACTAAGATATTATATGAGTATCATATTTTCTTTAAAATTATTCCTTAATATTTAATTTCTAGGATCAGAATTGATAACCTATAACTTTCTCTAAGTAACTATTATTTGACATATCTGTATTCACTTCAATCCTCCTTAATTTCATTCAATTTATCTTTCGAGTGATTTCTCTTACTTTTTTTTGGCAAAATGCAACGAATAACTACTCGTAAAAGTTATTGCATCGAGACATGACAATCATAAGATTTTAAGCCAGTTAATTTGAGATCTTTCATTGGTACTTATTTCTTGACATTTGATGAGTACCCCTGAGGAACTTCGATATCCTGCAAACACATGCATTTTTTTTTCTTTTCTAGACAGAGTATGACATGTTGGAAGAAAATATGTTCTTTTATCTATTTCTTTTGGAGCAAACTCTTTTCATATACCCATATCCACTATACTTAGACAAACATTTTTACCATTTTTTTGGCCTTGAATGCTGAGAAGTGTTTTCTTTACACTGTCACACATATTTTTTTCACATGTATCATATCAAGACAATATCATACATCGAGGCAAGACCAATATGGAAGATCAAAGACCACTGACGTCTTTTTCTATATATTTTTCTCTACATAATTTTTTTTGGTTGTTTCTAAAGACAACATCAATGTTTTATTGTCGTTGATAAATTTCCTCCCTGATAAAGGGCTTTAGTGAGATATCAAACTCCTTTTCTTCATTAAAATCTTTCTGCAAATGGATGATTAGGTCTTAGAAATTCTCGATACCCAAGGTAAATAGTAATTTTCCAATCTTTAGTTGGCTTAGGCATGCCTCAGTTTCACATATAAGACACTGTTTATGCCCCTTAATGTTGTAGCAAAAAAAAAATATCAAAGGTAGGAAAGTCGTTGATTGTGCAAAATAAATTATACAAATCTTAAGATTTTCACCCGAATACGTATCATCGACATCGAAGCATTCCTCCCAAAAAATATTAATTTTTTAAATAATGAACTTAGATAAACATCTATGTTGTTTATTGGTTGTCTTGGACCTGAAATCATAATAAATAACATCATATATTTGCGCTTCACAGACAACCACGAAGATAGATTGTAAGTTATAAGAAAAACATGCCATGAAGTATAGTTAGTACTCAGATTACCAAACAGTTTCATTTTATAAGTGGAAAATCTAAGACTGAGATTTCTTGACTCATGGCCAAAATCTAAAAACAACGAATCAATATTCTTCAGAATTATCTACGTGAAAAGTTTTTGCATCACATTTTCATGCCATCTATTATTCTTTGCCACAACACCTTGGTAGGAGGAACCTTCTTTCTTACGCTATCATCATGATCATCAGCCACATCAAGGTCCTTCAACTTGTAGCTTGAGTCCCCACACAGTTTGACAACAGTCTATTTTAACACACCATCTTTTACTTTGTTCTACGATAATACGACAATTTATGACTTCTCACATTATTTTTATTACTTTTAATGTGTTTTTTAAATTTAGGTTTTAATTTTATTTTATTTTATTTCAGTTCTTTATTTTTGTAATAAGATGTAGTTTGACATCTGTTCCAAAAGACCTCTTATCATCTGCCACCAAAAATTACAACCATTTATTAGGCAGTGACAAACATGATTCACAGAACACAGACAAATTGTTTGAATTCACACCGCAACGGAGGTGTACCATACAAGTATTATAATTTGAAAAACATCATTGAAATTAAAGCAACCAAACATAAGTTATCTCGGATTTGTGCCCTTTCAACTTTACGTGGTTAGGGTTTATCATTTCTACTATAACGATGTTGATGATTATTGACCCCTTTTATAAACTAGTCACAAAGCATTGCCAAAAGAACACACACATATAATAACAGGCCCGACCCACCAAATTTCTAACAATAATAGGCCCATCAAACTTTGGTACAAATAATAATCTCTGATTAATATTTTAATAAAATAAATAAATAAAAACATTAAAATTGAAACATTTAATTTAATTTAATATTACATATTTAGAGGAAAACATAAAATCATAATCATAAAAACCATGAAAGAATGGAGATCCTTAATTAAATCAGAATCACCTCTCTGCACAAAAATCCAAGGTAATTAAAATCAAACAAGACATTAAATCGGTATACTCATGGGTTTAAGATTTAAAGTTTAAACCGAGGTTAAACCGGTAATAATTATATATAAATATTTTTATTTTATATTAGGAATATGAAAAAAATAGAGAATATAATACTTAATTTTGCATTAATAAAATTTAAATTTACTCAATAATTCTCTAATCCATACTATAATTTCATTTTTTTATAATAATTTTTTACTAAGAAATATATGTAACTTAATATTTGTATTTATTTAATATCTAATAATCCTCTTATTTGATTTATTTTTATATGTTTATTTCAAAATATTGAAAGATTATTTAATTATAAAATATTAAAAGCTTATATACGAAACTTATGAATCGCCCCATTCTTTGTTGTTTTGTCGGGTTACCGGTTTGATTTGGAAGGAAGTGGCGGATTGGATTGATTTTGTTGATTTTAAAGGGGGAAGTTTTTTGGAGAGTTTCTCTAAGTGGTGCTTCTTTTGTAAGGGTAAGGGTGTTAAAAAAGGTAAAGAAGGAAGTATTTGGTTGGCCATTGTTTGGTGCTTATGGATTCTTAGGAATGCCATTATTTTTAAAGAAGAGGATTGGGATATTATGGAAGTGACTGGTAATATTAAAGCCATGGTTTGGAGGTGGTCTTTAATAGGAAATATTACACATACCAATTGCAACTTTTATGAGTTTTGTAAAAACCCTTTGTTTTATATCTATTAGGTTTCATTTGGTGTGTAATTTTTCTTCTCCAAATTGCATTATCGGATCTTTTTGTAACCGGGTTTGAGAATTTCTATTCTCTTTTCAATGAAACTTGCTTAAAAATAAAACTACTTTAAATTTTGAGATTTTTTGATGAGAAACAAGAAAAATTAAAATATAATGTATTGGGTCATTTAAGTGTAAGTGTAGGCCCAACTTTCATTTTTAAACAAAACTCTAATAATTTCAATAGATTGTTTCATCTTCTTTTTTCTCTCTCAGCATGCTTTCCTCAGCATATTCTCAAAATCTTGTTTACTTTTTCTTTCTTCTTGTCTTCTCTTTCACGATTTATTTTCTGCTTGCAAATTTTTTATATAAACACAACCTATATTTGTTTAACATTTTCTTCCTTAACTGACCCAACAATTATACAATGTGTAATTTTTAACAGGATTTCTTTATTCACCATGCTAAACATGTAGTTTTTTTTAGTAAAATAGGACAGACAGGGTCCAATTAACCGGAAAAATCGTTGGTTCTCCTATTTTTTACGGTTTTTGTTCGGTTTCCCAGCTTAATCACCAGTTCCATTGCATGCTGGTTTTTAAGACAAATTTGATCGGACATAGATCCGATTCCCGATTCAACCAGTGAAACCGACCGGTCCGCTTTGATTTTGAGTACCATGAAAAAAACAATAAAATAGTGTTCTTTAACATTAAAAATTTGATCCTCGCAAAAAGAATAAAATAGATTTCATTTTTATTTAAAGGAACAACAATTTTATTATAAATTATATAACCACAATAATTTATTGTAGGCTTTTATACTATTTGTAAAAAACATGAAACAATAAGTTCATTATTTACTGTTCTTCAACTTTAGTTTCTTAACATTGTTACTATTTATAAGAAGCATGGAACTTGTAAAGTTAAAAAAAATAAAGTATAAAAAATAAAAAATAACAGTAAGAGAAACAACTGCAGGACCTAAAAAAAATTACCAGACAAACAATATAGACAAATTCATTTTGTGAGCCACTTTGATATTTTCTTTAAACAATATAATGTATAGTTCGACTAAAAGAACATTATTACAGGCTAAAATAAAATAGCTCTGATAAGTCGATTTAAAAACAACTGGACTTATCGGAGCCATTTCATATTGGCCTCTAATAGTGTCTTTTCTAGTAAAAATATATATTGTCCAAAAAAGAATATCAAAATCAAGCACAACTTGGATCTGTATACACATGCTTGGTATTGTTTGTTTAGTGATTTCTTTAACCGTGGCAGCTGCTTTCCTTCATAGTGTTAGTTTCTATTTTCTTTTTTTTATTATTTTTTTCTTAGGAGTCATTCCATACTTCAATATAAATTTGTAGTACCATGCATTGTAATGAACCTAAACTTAAAGAACAATAAAATGATGTTGCTGATCTTATTTTCATATAGTTACAAACTGTGTCTCAGTCAAAAAAAAGACTATTTTTACAAAATAATACTCTCAATATTTTGGTTTCTCAAACATGTCATATAATTCCAAATTATTCAAGCAAGAAAACCAAGAGACAAGTAGATTACAATGAAATCAAAACTATAAATGAATGTTTGAAATCATAACTTTAAATCAAAATGCACCAAACGTAAAATATCCCCTATGAGATAATATAAGTTTTAAACTGTAATCTTGTAAATTACCTGTTATATATTACTAGTAAAGCAAAAGCATACCATAGCTACGACGCACATGCCCGGGACAAATCTGCAGCAGTATGAAAATCGGCTAATCACAAAGCTGAAATCTTCTTAGATGCAGAACCATTTCAATAATCTAGAAAGAACGAGGATGTCATTAATGAATGTATTACAAACCCTCATACACAAATTATTATATATTAGGCTATTGTATAGAACTTAATCTGCCCAGACTGAAATAGTCCAAGGAAACCATATAAATTATCATGTATCACTTATTGGGAGTTTTAAAACATGGATGAAATATTAGCATTTGTTGCACCCTATTTTTATAGCCAACAAAAATTACACCAAATTCAACATGCATCGTCAATAATAGCTAAATGAATTAGTCAAATATCATCAATAATAGCTAAATGAATTAGTCATATTTGACTGACTCATACTTAGTTAGTTTATGTTATTTTGTTCCTAGTTAATAGGCTAGTTTCTATATAAACCACACGTAAGCACTGCCCCAGTTTTGAAGATGTATAAAGCTGTCATTTAAAAGTAGGTAGGAAATTTAAATATTCTTTTATATTAAAACTAGTAAGAGACCCGTGCTGCCGCACGGGTATTCGAATATTTGATGTAGTTTATTTTGAATAATATACGTAAATGTCATTCTGAGAAATTTTATTAATGATTATGTAAATTATTTATACATGGAAAAAATCAATTTTATTAATGTTTATTAATGATTATATTAATTAATATATGGATTGTATTGATAGTGACCCGTGAAATAAATTAATTATTAATTTTATTCAAATTTAAGATTAAATACACTTTTGTGTAAATGATAAATTATTTGCTAGATTGAAGCACTAAATAACATGGTTCGATAAAAATTAAATGATGCCAAGCAATGCATGCGAGTAGGACCATGTTATGTTTCACTTCATTGCTTGAATTTTATTTTTAAGTATTTCTTGTTAGTAATTTTGGTTCTGCTTTAGTGTCCACGTGGACTGTTTATTTGACATTGGATATCGAGAATCTTGATTTTGACTTCATTGTGGTAAGTGATTTTAACTTTTTTGTTTAGTGAATCAGATTATTAGAATGGATACATTGGATAAAATGAAATGGTTAGAGTAAATTATTTAGCTTACTTTTAAAAGCTTATAATTAATTTTATCATACTTCCAAGAGTTCATGATAAGAAATCATCAATCATGTGCAATAATAACTCTAGTACAGGTTATTCATTACATATATTTCTGAAGTAACTAAAATATTAGATGAGCAGGGTGACAGAATACCCGTGCGTCCGCACGGGTAAATTCATTAATATTTTAGATTCATTCGATAAATTTTAATTGTTGCTGATATATAATTGTTATTATAAAATCACTAATAACTGAAAATATTTAAAAATAAATATATGACAAATCACCAATATGATAAATCTTATATGTCTAAACTACAAATATTTACAAATATTACTAATAACTATTAATATTTAAAAATATTTTGTCGATTAAAATTAAAAAAGTATTATGGTGATAATGACCCGTGAAAATAGTAAAATTCCGTGAAAAAATTCACAGAAGTTGGTAAATTTTATAAATATCACTCTCATTGTTTTCTTAAAATATTTTTCAAATATACTACTAATTACAAATGAAAATGTAATTTTTGTAATTTAATATTATAATGAAACCTAGTATTGTTTAATCGATAAAAAATTCATTACAAAAAATAGAATACACCATATATTGTTTAATCGATACTAAATAAAAATATGGTTGTTTATATCTCTGTAAAAAGACAATTTTACTTGTTTTATTCTATCCAATAGTTACATCCCAACAAAAAAAAAAGTTACATCCCATCAATTTCCCTGTTAATTTTCAAGGAGGAAGAATTTTACTTGTATAATTGATTTCAATTTTCAACAAATTTTTTTAGAAAGTTCAAGTGAAATACAATCAGAGCACTAAATTCCATAAAAAATCTTTGTTAATTTAAAACAACATACTATAATATTAATGTAAAGAAAAAAAACACCTATTCTTTTATGCATTAATCTCAAATAAAAACATTTTCGACATGTATGATTAAATAATAAACTATAATTAAAATAATTATGTGTTCAAAATTTGTTTATGCATCTATGTTAAATATTTATTTTCAAGAAGTCCAAATGTTTATCAAATGATGTAGTGCTCTCATCCCATCAACAACTATTTCCAAGTTCATACTTGCACTGTAATTGCAAAATTTTGTACTTCTTCTACATTGTAAAAACATGACACATGAATAAGGATAAAAGATATTATGATACAAAGCATTGGGATAAAACTAATACGAACCACCTCATTTCCATGCCAGTTGAGATGAAAATTCTAGTTTTCAGTTTGGGACCAAAACAACCTCTGAAGTTAAACTGTTTAAAGTTGAATAAATACATGACATTAACTAATAACTACTGTGAAATAATATCTTTTGCTACAATTATTATTAATCCCTCTCTAAATAATTGGTAAGCAAATTAGTCTAATTTTACATGTGAAGCCTTTTCTAATTACACTCTGAACTCATGGAAGTTTTTCATCAAGGCTAACATTTGTCTCGATGTACTTCTGCAAATAGAAAAAGCAAAATAGCAATGAATTTTATCATATGCACTCTAAATCCATAAAACGGTAACCTCATCCATTTTCCCCTTTTTCAAAAAAACAGCATAAAATTTGAAGAAAAACATAGTACCATAAGATTTAATTTATGAAGAGGTTGAACTGATGAAGAAAAACATTGTACCAAAAGATTTAAGTTAATCATTGCTGGAAAAAAGTGAGTAAACAATCAAGTAAAGCAGAAAAATCATTACTCGATCAAGCAACAATGTGAGTAAACTAATTTGGTTTTCACCATTGCTGGAATTTCAAACCATTCACTATCCCCACACAGTAAATCAGCAAAGTCAACAACATGATGAAGTGCTAATGTTCTGCAACTCAGCCCACAAAAAAGAAAAGAATTCGTGAAATAACTTCGCATTTTTACAGAAACAGATTTCAAGTTTCTTTATCTCAGCCCACAGAAATAAGAGATTAAAAGAAAAGATAAACTGAAAAGGTAAAAAAAAATTAAACAAAACTGTAGATTGAAAACAATTGAAAGGTAAGGACAAAACTCCTAATTTATCATACCCTTCAGTCAGTTATGATTCGCTGCCTCAGCCTGTTTTGCTCCAATGGAGAAGAACTCAATGATCACTTCCAGTGGCATGCCTTTGATTTATGAAACTTTCAAGAAGACAAAAACCTAAGCTATGAAGCACACAACTGCATACAGACCAAACACACCACCAATTTGAAGCATCAGAGAAAGAATACAAGTTTGGAGAGAAGCCTCTGAGTATCCAAAACTTGAAGTTCTGTAAGAAGCCTGCATGCTATAGAGAAAAACAAAGAAAACATAAGAGCAAGAATCTAGAAACCGGCGGAAGCATTTCATCGAACATTTTCTAAGCAATAAGAATCATGTAACTAATATACCCCATTAAAGAGTGACACAAAAGGATAACACTGTTAGAAACATACACAAATGGAAAAGAGACATTTACACTGTTATTGAAATAATTATTTACCTTGACACGAAACTCGTCGACTGAAAGCCACAAATCCATTTTTAACAATGCAATCAGAGCAGGGGCAGCAGTTGAACCAAATTCATGGGCAGAAGTGATGAATTCATAAACCTATGAAATTGAAGCTCAAAAAAATTATCAGTAAAGTTTATAGTAAAATAACAATAGATATTTTTTATAGATAAATGGTATTGACAAATCTGACCTTAACCCGATCAGCATCAGACAAAGGTTTGGATAAGACTTTCCTATTCAGCAGTTGGGTAACAAATTCTATCACAAGTAGTGGCTCAATAAATGAAGTTGTGAAAGCAAACATGACATCATTCAACGATAATTCCGCAATGACTATAAAATTAATGATAATTCCGCAATGAACTCTATCACAGGCAGTGAACTGTGAAAGCAAGCATGACATCATTCAACGATTTGAAGTTGTGAGAAAAAACATAAAACTAAAGAATTTGTAACATATTGAAAAAACTACAGCAATTTCATAGTTCCAACCACCATTAGATAAGTAGAACAAACCTGAGAATTATTCCTCACACCCAAATCTTGAAGCACATCACCATATCATTTAAGAGCTTGTTGTTATCAAATGAAAAACAATAATTAGCCGATACACTATTCCTGCTAATAAATTTCATCAACTTTAATCACAAAAATATGAACAAACCATCAGATCTGTGCAGTCAGGTTTGCTACCTGTGATTTTTTTTTTTGAAAACTGTAAATAGTTGAGCTCAAGGATATCAAAACATGAAAACCAAAACAACATAAAAACTAAATGACTGGAAAATCGAGCAGGAACATACCTTGAGTTATTTTCAGCCATATCGAAGTACAAATCCTGAAAAAACTAAAAAAGAAAACAGAATCAGAGATTTGGAAGGGATGAAGACGAGTTTCTACCATACCATAGAATCAGAGACGAAGATTTTTGTGGCTATGAGTTTATGCATTTGCGAGTTCACTTTTTCTTCCATTTCATAGAGAGTTTTCGCAGCATTAGGGTTTGAAGACAAAGAGATATGAGAAGAAAGAAAATGGGAGAGAGGGAGAGAAGGGAAAAGTTTTGGCAGCTAGGGTTTAGAAAAATGTTAGAAATGTGAAAACGGGAAAGAGAGAGAAAGAGAAAAGGTTTATGCAAGTACAACAATTGAAAAAAGTGACCAATGAGAACACAACATTTGGCATGTTCTTTTTTTTTATTTTTTTAATTACATGATTAACCTTTTGTATGGGTAAAAAAATTATAAGGGAAGGGCAAAATGGACAGTTTGGGCAATTTCTTAGTATTGGGTAGATAGTAGAAGCCCTATAAATTTTTTTATTGATATTTGTTAAAAAAATATCTAACTTAATTTGATATTTATGAATTTAGAGTTTGAAGATGATATTATTAAAAGAGACAAAGTAAAAATTTGTCTTAAACTCAAAGACATGTGTAATATTAATTAATGCACCGTCACTATTATAAGCAAATTTTATTTTTTTATTTATTCAACCATTAATGTATATGGAGTATGGACTATATATAAACTAGATACCTCAACTGTCAAATGAATTAGAAAAATTAAATTTGCTTAACATAGTGATCAGAGGGTGTAAATTCCATATAATGAGTTTCTCGCTGCTAACATTAGCGGCACAAAAGAGCGATTGTTAACATGAATCAACGGATGAGTAAGTGAGGAAGAGGTGGATGTTGATCGCGAGACCTAAATTTGCATCGTCAACAAACTCAAGACCGTACGAAACAACTTCTAGGTAAGAGTGCGGAATAGGGTTTTTTCAATAGCTTTTGGTTTTGAAAAGTGTAACTGACTATTGCAAAACAAAAAAGAAATTATGTGATAAGAATTTGCTCTAGGCAGCCCATAAGCTCAGGTGATTAAGGCCTAAATGTGGAATATATGACAGTCGATTTGAACCTTTAAAAAGAAGCTCTTTCAAAGTTAGTAAACAAGTGACAATTAATTGTGGCATCTATGACAATCGATTGTCGTCTTTTAAAACATCAAGTTTCTTCAATTTTCAAATACTTTCATGAATGAAAAAAAGATTAAAAAAACTTCTAAAACCCTAAAGAAAATTTTAGATGAAGGGAGATACTTGAGCACTAAATGTATAACCAGTAAATTAATTTTTCACAAGTACCTCAATCAAAATAATAATTCCATGACTTAGCACTTGAACAGATGATTCAAATATTTTTCTTCTTTGATATCACTTTCATGTTAATCTTTTGTCTTCATCAAAACCAATGATTACAAAGACGATGAACATCTTCTTCACATAGTCAGCAATAATAGAGTGAGATAATTCTATCTTAATGGAGTCCTACTAATCTCTAAGCTCGCTCGGTAAATAGGGTTGTTAGGATGATAGTCATTTCCATAGGTATAGGAATAAACAACCTTCAAAGAGAATATTTATAATTATGACACAACTAATAGAGAGTGATTAAACTCTTAAAGGATTCAAAGCTATAGCTACAACAAAATTAATTCAAAAAATTAACTACAAAATTAATATAGTAATTAAATTTAATTACTATATTAATTTTGTAGTTAATATTTTAGCTAATTTTTTGTTATGATTTCTAAAAATTTAAGTAAATATATGTAATTACAGTACAAATGCAGAGTTGTTTTGTTGATCAACATCACTACTTCATTGCTTACAAAATTATATATTTATTTTGTACATAGATCTTATTGATCAGACATTTACCTTTATCTATCATATAAGAAAAGTCTGTTTTTTTCTCATCACATAGGCTGCCACATCAGTATCTCTTCCCTCAAAATCCCACATCACTTTTCTCAATTTTGTACTTTTCCTCCATTATGCTACGGAAATTACACTTCTCACGTTGCAGTTACGCCTTATTTCATCTATTGTGTGCTCATCCACGTTCTAAACCCTCACAATAATGGCTTTCCTTCTTTCGCATGGACGCACAGCGATTTCCTCTTCTCTTCTCTAGCGAAAGATCCGGTCTCTCTTTCTCTGATATCGTTCTTCTTCTGATTTCAGTGCATGTAGTTTTGTTATTGAATCTGGTTGTTGGTTATTGAGGGTTTGTTGCTGAGTTCGGGATAATGAATATGATGTTGATGGTGGCGATGAACACGTTTGCTGATGATATCGTGATGTTGATTTTGAACCGTTGATGGTTGTTGCTGAGGGTTACGTTCGTGAAAATTGATGATGATTTTGGTGACGCTGAAAGTCACAGCAAATCGGTGAAATCTTTCTTTGTTTTTCGTATTTTGAGTTCTATAACATTGAGATAATGTAAAACAAGATGATTCATGCAGATATAGTCATGACTGGAAACTAAACTGAACTCGCCTTTACTCTGCATCGTCACTATTCATCATTCTCCAATTTAATATTCATAAACCCTACTTTACTCTATAAATGGGTTGGAACCTCTTCTTCTGGCTTGTGATTTGTTTTCCCACAAATATTGCTCTTCTCGCTTCAAATTTCTACCAGGTTCACTTTCTGCTTTCCAATTTTTATGCCCTAGAAAATGAAGATTCAACTTCTTACTTAGTTTCATTATGTTTGTTTTTTTTTGGGTTTTAGGTTTTGACTTTATCTAACTTGGAAGCTGATTATATAAACCCATTTGATGCTTCATCTCGGATTAACTACTTCATTCTTCCTGAGTTTATTGGACAAGGAGTTGTGTGTGCACATGTCTCTTCACTGGCCACTGGCTCATGTTTTTGCTCAATCTGCTTCTTACTTGCTATCATGCCATGCTGTAAGTATAGTCTTTGTTGTTATATTTTTTGTCTGCTCATACTGAATTCCATTTTGAAGAACTATAGTATTAATTATTATCTGCATTAGCTAATTATGATGATACATATCCGAAGTGTAACAGCGTACTGATAAGTATCCAATATGATTCAGTAGAGATCTTCACTTATTCTTTTGCCAAAGGTGTATATTATATATCTATATATGAATGTTATGGTTTCATTTTCATCTGGATGGCTTAATAAAGAAGGCCATATGTTACACAACTTGAGGTTTATAATTCAAATTCTCACAATTTTGTCAAATTAATACAGAGCCAAGTCTTATTGTTGATCTTCAGTTATATCGTCCTGAAACAAATCATCATTTCATTTAAGTTTATTTTGATTAAAAAGATGTAGAGAGGAAGAAGGAAGAAAAATAAAGAGAAGAAAGAAGAAGAAGAGACAGGAAACAGAAGAGAGAGAAATGGAAGAGGAAGAGAGAGGTTGAGGAATTGTAGGATTAATACCTATTGGAATACCGAGGAAATTAAAGTGATTTTCCTCCCTCCCACAAGACAAAAAGTTAAAAGCAAATTAAATCCAAGAAGCAACATCTTGCTCGAAAATATCAAAGACTCTATCTACTTCAACCAAATATCACCAAACCCCATTTTTATCAACATAAATCTAAGAAAATTCCAACACACATTATCATAAGCCTTCTCAAAATCCACCTTGAAGAGAAGACAACTATTCCCTTCTTTCTTCGCCATATCCATCATCTTGTTAGAAACCAAAACCCCATCCAATAATTGTCTACCCGAAAAAGCGCTTTGACAATTAGACACCACCGAATTCAACACCTTCTTTAATCTCGAAGCCAAAAGTTTAGAAATAGTTGTATACACACAACTCACTAAAAAAATAGGCCTATATTCACCAAGCCCCAAAAGGTTGGAGTTTTTGGGAATCAAAGTTAAGAACGATGAAGTGATATTAACTGTCGCACATATTAGTTACTCGAACAATTTAATCAGAAAAAATCATTTTTAAATTAAGATTTAATGGAGATGTACTTTTACACTCTCATGAAAATATATCAATATAAATAATTTTAAATTTTAAATTTAATTTAACAGAATACATGGTAGTCATTAACAATGAAAAATAATTTACACGCATCATCCCTTTTTTTTCAAACTAACATTGTTGTCAACTTTTTATCATAGGAGAAAATTATCATTTTATTTTTTTACCAATTGTTCATTTCTTATATTATATAGATAAGATGTAATCTTTGACAAGCAACCGAAATTAAAAATATCCATTTCTTTATGTAAGATATTCTCTAATAATTTAACACTTCATATTTCACTTATTTTAATTTATATTTTAGTCAAATTAAGGATAATCATCTTATAGTTTTCTCTTTCAGAACTATACCATGAACAACTCTAGTTAGTGTTTATCATTTCTGTTGTGATGATGGTGTTGATAATTGACCCATTTTATAAACTAGTCACAAAGCATTGCAAAAATAAAACACACACACATATATGGGTACTTTTGATGGAGGATGCTAGAATTGGAAGATGGAGAAGCTTTTTACAGCTGGGAGTGAGGCCGCGACAACTGTTGTTGGTGCAACCAGTGTAACAGTTCCCACTGTAGTAGGGACTAGCTGGGAGGGTTCGGCTGCAACCGTCGGGCAACCTGTGCTGGCTCGTGTTCAGGGGTTGGCAGCTCTCATACAGCAACATTCTGTGAAGAGTAATGAAGAAGATAGCTTCACGTGGAGGCCGAATTTGGATGGGATCTTCACGGTGAAATCTTGCTATGATCGTTTCAAAGTCAAATTTCGGGACCGCCTTTGAATAATAACAAGGTAATGGTTTTATCCCATCTTTGGAAGATCAAAGTTCCCTAAAAAATTCTATTCTATGGTTGATATTTATTCACAATAGAATTGCTACTAGAGATTATTTGGTGAGAAGGGGTATTTTGATAGAGGGTAATACTTCTATTTGTGTTCTTTGTTTATTGGATGAAGAATCTCAATCGCATTTGCTTAGAACTTGCGAAGTTACTTTACGTGTTTGGCGAAGGGTGTTTATCTGGCTAGGTGTTGGTGTTGTTTTGTCTCTAGAGGAGTTCATGGATCACTTCTACTATTGTTCTAGCTTTAATTGCTTGACCAAGAGGTCGATAGCGGCGGTTGTTTGGCTTGCTACGGTCTGGACCTTATGGCTCAAGCGCAATGCCGTCATTTTCAAAGAAGAATCTTTTAGTTTCATTTAGTGTATGACGTCAGAGATAGTTGACACTTCTTAGAGTTGGCTTTGTTCCTTTTATAGTTGGAATATTCTACCGATTTCGTGCTTTGAGATGTAGGAGCGTTCCGTTTTTGTATCGGGGCGGAGCATCCCTTTTGCTCCCTTTAATTTCATTGCTTATTGAAAAAAAACATATATAATTACAAGTCCGACCCACCAAATTCCTAACACTAAAAAGCCCATCAAACTTTGGTACAAATAGCAATCTCTAATTAACTTTTTACTAAAATAAATAGATAAAAACATTAAAACTAAAACATTTAATTTAATTTAATATCATATATCTAGAGGAAATTATATTCACCTATTAAAATGACACCGACACGTCTTTTGATTTTAAAACATGCACTCATTTTTTCTAAAGTCTATTAAAATAATCTTGACACTCTTCTAATTTTTAATGAGTAAAAAATTATAGGTAAAGATAACATTTATCTACGATTTTTGTCCGACACTTTCCAAAGAATTTAACCAAGTAATTTAATTTTCTCTACTTCATAAACTATATTATCCATTAAAACTATACTTAATCCAAATATTTCATAAGTTAATAAAATTGAAAAATGGAGATCCTTCTTAATATCATAACCATCTCTCAGCACAAAAAAAAAATTACAAAATGGTGTTCTTTAACTTGGAAATTTTGGTCCTTACAAATTATAAAGAATAAAATAGATTTCATTTTTATTTAAAAGAACAACAACATTGTTATAAATAATATATAGACAATCATTTATTATAGGCTTTAAACTATTTGTAAAAAAAATATGAAACAAATAAGTTCATAAACATGAAGTTATTGTTCTTTAACTTGGGTTTTTAACATGTTACTATTTATAACAAAGCATGGAACTCGTAAAGTAAAAAAAAAATAAAAATAAAGAAAAATTAAAAATAACAATAATAAGAGAAGCAATTGCAGGAGCTAAATAAATCACCAGACAAACAACGCTGAACATGTGCGGAAAAATTTAATTTGAGAGCCAATTTGATAATCTTTTGTTAACCGTGTATATTTTCACTAAAAAACATTAATACATGCTAAAATCCAATAACTCTAATAAGTCCATTTAAAAACAATTGGTGGACTTATAGGAGCAATTGGATTTTGGCCTATATCATTGTATTTTCTAGTGAAAATATACCTAATAAACAAAAGAATATCAAAATGAATCACAACATAAACCTATCTACACATGCTGGTGATTTCTTTAACTGTTGTAGCTTCTTCCCTTTTTGGTGTTATTTTCAATTTTTATACATTATTTATGTTTTTTGGCTTAGGACTCTTTCCATACTTCAATATAAATTTGTAGTGCCATTGTAATGAACCTAAAGTTAAAAGAACAATAAAATGATGTTGATGAAATTATTTTCATATATTTACAAACTATCTCGGTAAAAAAAAAAAAAGACTATTATACAAAATAATACTAACAAATAATACTCTCAATATTTTGGTATCTCAAAATAGTATGTTAAAAAGAGTGTTGCGTCATAGATAATATAAGTTTTAAACTGTAATCTTGTAAATTACCTGTTATATAATACTAGTAAAGCAAAAGCATACCATAGCTACGATGCACATGTCCGGGGACAAATCTGCAGAAGTATGAAAATAGGCTAATCACTAACCTGAAATCTTCTCAGATGCAGAACCATTTAAATTTCATACTAATTTCAATAATCTAGAAAGCACAAGGATAGCAATTTTTAAAGTACTAGATCTTTCATATAATGCTCATTTTAATTGCTATGTTCCTTTCTACTATCAACACAGTAAAAACAACAATTGAAATGCTAACAAAAGAAAAAAAAAACAAATCAACAAACAAATAGAAAAAGCTTAGAAATTAAATGGACCATTCCACCCATTATTTTTTTAAGATGAAATCACCATCAACATAAACAGCAACATCAATAGACTCTATAATATCACCTATCCACCATACTTAACAGCAGCACAGTCATCCTCACAATAAACCGCATCAACAAACTCTCTAATTGTATCAACAATGGAAAGATGTGGAGTCACGTAAGAGAAAATCTCCTGAACATTCCACATCTCATTACATTACATGGATGGAATATTAGCATTTGTTACACCCTCTTTTTATAGCCTACAAGAATTACACCAAATTCAACATCCATTGTCAATAATAGCTAAATGAATTAGTCATATTTGACTCATTCATACTTAAATAGTTTATGTTATTTTGTTCCTAATTAATAGGTTAGTTTCCAGATAAACCACCCTATTTTGATTCCAAATTAATAAGTACTACCCCTCTTTTAGCTTATAATAATTCTATGAGAAAACGATATTAAAAACTCTAATTTAAATATATGGAGGAAATTTAAATCATCTTAAATTTATATATCTCAAATAATGTTAGATATTTAAAATTTAAAAATGATAAGGGACAAAGTAAAAATTCATCTTAAATCTAGAGACAAGTGTAAAATATTAATTAATAAATTACATGGTGGTGATAACATCAGCGGCACGGAGTTGCGAGAGTTGATCAAGATCAACGAAGAAATAACAAAAGAAAAGCCGTTGCTGATCGCAAGATCTAAAATGACGTCGCCGACAATCTCAAGACGCTTATATGAAAAATATTCTCAGTAAGAAGTATGAGTTAGAGCTTGTTTTATAAGTATATTTGTTTTTAGAAAGTTTACGATGTTATTTTCTTATCAAATTAAAAAAAGAAAAATATATTATTTGTCATAAAATTCATTGCATAATATATGCCTTTAAAATATTTTGTATAATAGAAAATTCAACAACAAAATTTAAGAAACAATACCAAGTAAATTTAATTAATATAGAAAAGATAATTGTTGATTTTTAATTTCTCAAATAAAAATTGAAATTAATTTTAAAATGCATGATATAGTATGCCTTTTAAAAATTTCTAACAAAAAAAATAGAGAAAGTAAAAGGAGAATTAAATGAAATAAAGATATTATATGATGTTCATTAAATAAAATAATTTTTTTTTAATATGCAGTGGAATTAAAGGGAGTAAAAGGATACTCCGCCCAAATACAACAAATACAACATGAAAACTCCTAAGTCTCAAAACAAGGGAGCGGAAGGATATTCCAACAATAAAAATTACATTGATCCACCCGTTTATAAAACGAACAAAGCCGCCTCCATGAGTTAAACACTATCTCCGTCATACAATCAGTGAAACTAAAAGGCTCACTTTTGAATATCACCGCATTACATTTGAGCCAGATACTCCAAACCGTAGAAAGCCAAATCACCGCCCCTATAAACCTCTTGTATGCACACTTTATCTTGCAACAATTGTGAAAGTAATTCACAAAATCCTCTATTGATATGTGTAATACGGTGGGAGAACTGACTTTTTTAAATGTGCGGATAGCATGAGTCGCCACCGACTTTTATTTTATCCAATTGGAAAGGCAAAAAGAACAGGAAAGACCTTTGAAAAGATTTTGAGTTCGGGAGGTAGGTTATACAAAGGGAAGGTATGAGCACCCATTGTATCCATGGTTATCCATGGGCTCTTAATTGCTTAGCTCACTTTGATATGTTTGAAAATTGTCGTGTGTGTTTAGAAAATATTTTTTGAATAAGGACTTTAACTTGTAAATAAGTGTAGCCTTTTGGAAATCGTTTTGAAAAGAGGTGTGTGAAAAGTAATTTGAATGTTTGAATTGATTGTGAGCAAGCAATTAAGCACTACCTACCCTAAGTTTGTCTTTCTTGTTCTTTAAGTCTTTCGTTGGAAAGGGCTATCCATACCATAAAGAGGGTAGGTAGTCCTTTCATTGGATGTGATCGGGTCATCGAGGGTCATCGTTTGCCATAAGTCTATCCATACCATAAGAAAGGCAGGAAGTCTTTAGAAAAGGATGTGAATAGTCATTTGTAGGAAACTAGTAAGGATACCTTAGCATTCAAAGGGACGATCATCATTTATCGAGGCAACATCGAGGGACAAGATCCTTTTTAATCGTAGGCAACTCGAATGGACTATGATCTTTAATCGGAGGGACTATGATGATTTGAATTGGAGGCAGCATGTGCTAAGGTACAATCATATAAGATACAATCATGTGATAGTGAAAGCTTTTGATGAATTAAAGAAATCACTAATTAGGGAAGTAGATTTGCCTATTTGAATTGGTCCCCATGTTTTTCATTTTATTTTTCAAGTCATGGACATTTACCCAACATACAACTGTCTGTTGGGACGCCCATGAATTCATGAAGATGGGGCAGTCACATCTAATCTCCGTTAAAAGGTCAAATTTGTGAAGAATGGAAAATTAGTTGTTGTGAATGGGGAGAAAGCATTTCTGATTAGTCACCTCTCTTCTTTTTGTACTGTGGAAGCTGACGAAGCTGCTGTTGGAACTAAGTTCCAAGCTTTGTCCATTGATAATGAGCCTGGGAAGGTGGAAGATTCTATTACTTCTTTCAAAGATGCTCAACAAGTTGTACAACGAGGGTCCTCAAATGTTTGGGGACAAGTGGTTAGTTTGCAAGAGAACCAGAATAGAACCGAGTTGGGATTCTCTGCTCAGAATAAGTCAATGGTGAAACCAGAGTTTGCTTTTCATTCATATTATGAGACATTTTGCAATGCAGGATTCATTCATCCCACCCTTTCAGAAGTGGATGTTGTTGTTGAAGATGAACAAGAGGTGGAGATGCCAAACTTTGTGGCACATGGAAAGATTGTCAAGAACTGGATCTCTGAGGATGTTTCCAAATGTACTCATGTTTCAAGTAATTTGTTTTTGTTTCTTTCAAAAATCCTTTCTCTCTGCCCAAGGTGAAAGTGACGTTGTTCGGGCTTTCCTGTTTTGTTTCAAATATTAAAATCATTAATAAAAGTCATTTTATTCCCACATATATGTGGCTTTTTTACTTTTTGATTTTTTTTGGGAAAAATGGTAACATAACCCTTATAATAATAATTGTCAATAATTTGCATATTTTTTGTTGGATATATTCATTCCAAAATTCACAATAAATCACATGAGAAGATTAATCAATAAAATTGTTGAAAATAATGGCCCTGCACCCTCTCCCAACTTTGAATGTCCTTTGTATGAGGCAGAAGAAGGTGAAGAATGTGTTTTTGATGAGATTTCCCGGTTGCTTGAGCATGAGGATGACACCATTCAACCATATAAAGAGCCATTGGAAGTCATTTATTTGGGTTCCAAAGAGGATAAGCAGGAAGACAAGGTTGGAGCACTGCTTGAACAAGATGTTAAGAAGAGGATGGTAGAGCTTCTGAAGGAATATGTTGATATTTTTGTTTGGTCTTATCAAGATATGCCTGGTTTGGATACATGTATTATATAGTATCGTTTTTCGTTGAAGCCCAAATGCCCCCTATCAAATAGAAGTCGAAAAGAAATTGAAAATTCTAGTAACTCACACGCGATGTCGTACTGAATGTTATGTGTCATACCCCAAAATTTGCCCATCTCATTTCTCCTATTCAAGCTCATACCAAAGTTCAAGGCTCAAAGACACATCCTCCTAAACAAGGACCTCCAGAACTAGGGTTTTGAATTCTCTAAAGAAAATCAATGAATCAAAGTCTCCAATGGATTTCATATGGCCTCTGATGTTTCAAACTATCTCTATGGCAAAGTACAAGCTTCAATTCCAAGGACTGCCCAGTCAATTCCTCATAAAGTCAATAGTCGACTAGTTTGACCTAAAAGTCAACTGTGGTCAAAGTACAGTCAAAATTCCTGATTTTTAGTCAACAACCTTATTTTGAAGTATCATTCATCATTTGACCAAGGATTTATCATGATTTATCAAGGAAAGTTCAGAAATCAACAAAACCTAAAGTTTCTAAATTAGGGTTTTGTGACCTAAAGTCAACTGAACTTTGACCAACCATAACTTTCACATGGAACATTAGAAATTTCCCATCCAAAACTCATTTTGAAGGAAATTGAATTCCCTACAACTCTGTCTCTCACAAGCCAAGTATAAAAATGCTTCAATTGAGAGATATGGATCAAAACATTACAGGTCCTTTTTGGAAGTCAACCAAAAGCAGTTTTTTGTCAAAGCACATATCATCAAGATAAAATCCTCAAATGTAAAAAAGCTTCCAAAGTGTCTTATAGAGGACATCTTGAGGTTTCCAAAAAGTCCTAGAACTCCTCCATATCTTAAAAATTGAGGGAGATATGCCTTGTCAAAGTGGGATAAATTTGAGTGAAAAATGTGAAACAAAGGTGGTTCAAAATGAGTTTTCTTGCAAATGTGCCCAAGTTTTTAAGATCCAATCTTGATCCTCAAGTTATCCAAGATATCCAATCCAATTGCCACAATTTTTTAAATTTATTTGATTTTATATGAATTTTTATTCATTTAAAAGTGATGTAAATCATGTAAATCAAAGGTAAAAACCAAAGATTTGATTAGGAATTCACTTATAACCAAATGCAATCATCATCAATGCCCCATAAACAAAATAAATTCGTGCAAATTGGAATGGATATGATTGGAGCAAAATTTGGCTAGTTTTAGAAAGATTTCATGAATCAAATTTTCATAACTTGTAATCCAAGATTCAAGTGGATTTTCTTCAAGTTTTTAACCTTAATTCAACACTTATAAGTACTAGAGGTAATCCAGATAAGAGGGGACGAAAAAAAAGGTTTTGACCGCCTCTAAGAACCCTAATTCAGTGCTTAGAATTTGAAGAAAAAACAAATTCGGATTCCAAGTTGCAGCCATAGTCAAGGGGATTTGAGGGTCGAATCACATTCCTGAGGCATTAAGGAAGCTTTCCCAGTCAATTGCGAGGCTTGAAACGCAACAAATCATCATCACCTTCCTCACGGTTTGGCCATTCTTTCTTGCTTTCGATTACAACGATTCTGGCATCATAAACATGTTTTAATTGTGCAATATTGTTTGGTATGACTTGCTTGTTGTTTCTGAATCATTTAATTGAAGCTTGCACACCGATAGTGTAAGTTACCATTGTTAGGGTTCATGTTCTTCAAATAGGGGATTCCGTATAGAAGCCATGGCAGGTCAAATTAACGCCACCGTTGGATTCGCAGGGTCATATATGGTTAATCTGGATTATCCTTTTGCGTCGATTATTGGTTTGGTTGCAGGTTATGAGGGTAGGACGTATGGCCACGACACAAAACCGTAGGTAAAAGTCCTTACCTATTTTGCAGAAAACGAAGGAAGATGACTCTTGGGTGCGTTTTTTTTTTTAAATGTTTGGAATATCTTGTTTTTTTATATAATATTTGCAAAGCACTAGTTTAACATCAGCCTTGGTGGTAATCTAGCGCGTACAACGTTTGTGTGAAAGGTCAGGAGTTCGACTCCTGTATGCTGCAAATGTTTTTGTTCTTTTTCTCTTCTAATATTGTTGTGTAGATCCCAACGTACATAGGCTCATGATGCAGCCTCAATCCAAAGCCCTAGGATCTTCTCAAGGATAGATCCAACGCCTACGAAGCTATAGATCCACCATGGATGCTCAAGAATCCTCACACTGAATCAAAGCTAAGTTTTTCTTATTTTTTTTATTTTATTATTTTTATTTTTTATTACATAAACCCTTTTTTATTTTTATTTTACTATAATATTTTTTTATTTATTTTTTATTTAATTTGTAAATTAGTGTTCATATATATTTTTTATATATAATAATTATTTATATTTAATCGAAAACATACTTTTGCCGATTTAATTAATTAGGTTGAAAACCAATAATTAATTAACTTAGGTTTTTTTTATTTTTTATTATATTAACCATGGTTAACTTGTGCCCTAATCAAGGTTGCGAGGTTTGACATTAGATGACTCATGCACTAAAATTTCTCTTCTTTGTGCAAAATTTCAGGGCTACCCCAAGATCCTTCAGCCACGCGCCATACCAGATCGGAAAGCTAAGTTTTCTAATTTAACATCATTTTTTTTAATTTTATTTTGCCTTTTGGATTGAAATAGGGTTTGTACCAATAGTCGATGAATCTGTAATACACTAACCCTTATTATTTTTCCTTCGTTAATTTTCAAGGTTAACCAACCGATTAAAGCTCAAACCTTGTGGTAACCCTAAATTTATTCTCATTTAATTATTGTTGTTTCTAACCCAGTATTATTACTTGTGGCTAACCCATTTTTTTATCACTGTGATTTCCCCCTCCCCATGGTTAATATATTTTGTAACTGCTTCTGGTTTGTATTGTTTGGCCTTGAAGACACTTAAACTGTTACACTTTACATTATAACTGCGTGGTTAGTAATTCTAGGGAGTGCAAGTCTGAACAGTATTAGAATAAATAATTTACAAGATAATATATCCGAATCAATCACGTGATTGTGCACCCACACACCTTTTATGGTAACCCCCTCTTGTTGTCTGTTGCCTTGTTGCCTTGTTTGTTACAGAATAGTCAAGTCCCTCGGATATGAGGATGCCTCAGCAAATGTTGCCCTCAGTTCATTCTCCTCACTAAAGATCATAAGTCCCTTCGATGCTGCCTTCGGTTATATGATCTCGTCCCTCGAGGTTGCCTATAATGTGATGTGATAAGTCCCTTTTGATTGCTGAGGCGTCCTCATTGGTTGCCTAAAATGACTACTTTATCCTTCCCTTAGACTACCTGCCCTCTTTATGGCAGGGATAGTCTTATGGCGAACGATATCTCGATGACCCTTCAACCTCCAATAAAAAGGACTTCCTGCCCTCTTATGGTATGGATAGCCCTGAAAGGCTAAAAGAACCTTTTTAATAGGGGTAATTATCTCCTAATTGCTTGCTCTGGTTCAAATATTTTTCTTACCCTTTATCAAAAACCTTCAAAAAGGCTACGCTTATTTACAAGCTAAAGTCCTTATTTCAAATCTTTTTCTTTATTCATTGCAAACATTTTCAAACATTTCAAAGTGAGCTAAGCAATTAAGAGCCCATGGAAAATCATGGATGCAAAGGGTGCCTTACACCTTCCCTTTGTATAAATTACCCCCCGAACTCAAAATTTCTTTTAAAGGTTTTTTTCTGTTCTTTTAACCTTTCTTTAAATTGGATAAAATAAAAGTCGGTGGCGACTCTTGCTTACCGCAACATTTTCTTTAAAGTCAATTCACCGTATTACATTATGACATCCACAATAACACAAAATAATACTTTAAGACAGAAAAGCATAGGACTGTAAAGAACAAGAAAATTGTTCACCCAGTTCGATATACAACAATACCTACTATGGGGGCTACCAAGCCAGGGAGGGAATCCAATATAAGCAAAATTAATTCAGAGCTAAAATCCCCCGTTTACAACTCCTCACTTAAGACCTACCCAATGCGATTCCAATCTAGTCCTAGAACTGAGTATCTCCACTCACCCCCCCTCAATCGCAACAGTGATTACAAACATACTATAATCAAAAGAGAGAAGACACACTTCAAAAACACACATTGATCTTGCTTAAAATCTTCAATCAAGAGACACACACTCGTGCTTAAAAGCTTTGAGTGAAAAAATACAAAAACAACCTATTGCAATACAATTATCAAAAGAAAATTGCTTGGAGTACAAGAGACTAAACACACAGACACAGAACTACGGTTCTTCACAATTAACAATCTCTCTGCGTTCCAAATTAGGACTGCAGTCTTCTTATATGCAGCTCTTGGGCCTCCGGCTTTCCAAGAAACAAATTAGGGTTAACCAAGTTAACCTAATTCACACGTCATAAGGTTGTTACAAAATATGATGTATATGAAATCTTCTAGGAGAAATATTCAGCACACAATAAAATGTTTCCTAAATTGTAGACTGAGAGAAATCAGGAAACATAATAGTAAAATATAACAACTCCTGCTGTCAAACATGGATGTCATGACATCGGTCATGACATTCACTAAAAACCTGTATTAGCTTAAACATATGCAACCTGCATAACACCATATAAAGCATATCATGACATTTGTCTAGACATTAAACACCCAGGCATGATTTACCATAAATGTATCCAACTTGAAAACATCTACAAGAATCACCCTGATATGGCCGGGAAAATTAAAGATGAGGTTTTAAAGCACATGGATGCAGGTTTTCTTGTCACATTAGTTAATCATCAGTGGCTTGCCAACATTGCGATAGTGCCAAAGAAAGATGGGAAAGTTTGTATGTGTGTTGATTACAGAGATTTGAATAAAGCTAGTCCAAAAGATGATTTTCCTCTACCACACATTAATATGTTGATATATACTATAGCCAAGTTTAATATTTTCTCCTTCATGAACGGATTTTTAGGATACAATCAGATTAAGATGACACCTAAGGACATGGAAAAGATAAAGTTCATCACTCCCTGGGGAACATTTGGTTATAGAGTGACGCCTTTCGGATTAAAGAATGATGGTGCAACGTACCAAAGGGCTATAACAACCCTATTCCATGACATGATGCACAGAGAGATCAAAGTATATGTAGATTATATGATCGCCAAGTCTCAATCTGAGGAGAAGCATATGGAAGATCTATTAAAGTTATTTCTGCATTTGAGGAAGTATTGTCTTCGCTTGAATCCAAACAAGTGCACTTTTGATGTCCGTTCTGGGAAGTTGTTAGCCTTCGTTGTTAGCCGGAAATGAATTGAAGTGGATCCTGATAAGTTCAAAGCTATTCAAGAAATGTCAGTGTCGAGGACAGAGAAACAAGTAAGAGAAATCCTTGGACGTTTGAATTATATCTCCAGGTTCATTTCCAATATGACTGCTACTTGTGAGCCAGTTTTCAAACTGCTGAAGAAAGATCATGGATGTGTGTGGACCCTCGATTTTCATAAAGCATTTGATAGTATCAAATATTATCTTCACGAACCTCATATATTGCTCCCTCTTGTTGAAGGAATACCTTTAATTATGTATCTAACTGTGCTAGACTACTCTTATGTATTTTGGGTCAGCAAGATGAGACTAGGAAGAAAGAGTATGCCATATACTACTTGAGTAAGAAGTTTACTGATTGTGAGTCATGGTATTCATCACTCGAGAAGACTTGCTATGCTTTGGCTTGGGCTGTTAAACGGTTGAGACAATACATGTTGAATCACACTACTTGGTTAATTTCCAAAATGGATCCAATGAAGTACATATTTAAGAATCCTGCTTTGCTGGGAGGATTTCCCGCCGGTAGATGTTGTTATCTGAATACGATATTGAATACCATACTCAAAAAACTGTAAAAGGTAGTGTGTTTGCAGAGTACCTTGCTCACCAACCGATTAAGGATTATCAGTCCATCAATTTTGACTTCCCTGATGAAGATGTTATGTACTTAAAAGCTAGAGATTGTGACGAGTCGTTGCCAAAAGAAGGGCCAGAACCTGGATCCCGATATGGTTTAGTTTTTGATGGAGCTTCTAATGCTTATGGTCATGGGGTTGGCGTTGTCATTATCACTTCACAAGGATCACATATTCCTTTTACTGCAACGATATGTTTTAAATGTACAAACAATACTGCTGAATATGAAGCTTATATTCTTGGCCTTGAGGAAGCAATTGATCTTAGAATTAAGAATCTTGATGTTTACGGAGATTCACCATTGGTAATCAATCAAATCAAAGGAAAATGGGAGACTCGTCACCCCGCCTTAATCCCTTACAAAGATTATGCTAGAAGATTATTGACGTTCTTCAACAAAGTTCAATTCCACCACATCCTTCGAGATGAGAATTAGAGGGCTGATTTTTGGCCATATTATTTTCCATGTATATGGTGAACTTTCGCAATGAAGTACCTCCGATTACGTTCAGGCGTCTTAATAGACCTGCTCATGTGTTCACAACTAAAATAATACAGATGAAAAGCCTTTGTATCATGATATTAGGCATTTTCTTCAAACTCAAGAGTACCCACTTGAGGCGTCAAATAAAGATAAGAAAACTTTGAGGAGATTGGCTGACAATTTCTTCATCATTGCAAATGTGTTGTACAAAAGAAATTACGACATGGTCTTGCTCTGATGCGTAGATAGACACGAAGCAGACATGTTAATGCATGAGATACATGAAGGTTCATTTGGTACCCATGCTAATGGACACTCGATGGCTAAGAAGATGCTTAGAGCAGGTTACTATTGGCTGACAATGGAATATGATTGCTATAAGTTTGTAAAGAAGTGTCACAAATGTTAGGTGTATGTTGACAAAATTCATGTTCCTCCGACGCTTCTCAATGTTATCTCCTCTCCATGGCCTTTCTCTATGTGGGGCATTCATAAGATTAGACTGATCGAACCCAAGGCTTCATGCGGACATCGTTTCATTCTTGTGGCTATTGATTAATTTACCAAGTGGGTAGAAGCGGCATCTGTCATACCCCAATTTTTGACCCTAAGATCATACATCATTTACATTTCAATCATCAATCAAGATCACAATCTTGAGGTATCAGTTTGTCTTTGAGAGGAATCATCAAGCACTTTTAGCTTTTTATTTGTTTTATACTAACCAAAATCCAAAAATATGTATTTTGTCTCTTTTGTTCATATTTTACAGGTAAAAGATCGGGCAGAAATCAAAACAGTGCAAGAAAATGGATTTTTGAAGATTTCATTATGGAAATCGATTTACCCATGAGGGAAATCGATTTTCCTGGGGAGAAATTCAAAAAAAAATATAAGGAGGGAAGCATGACATCATTTTGGCACCTTTTTCTTTGATCATTTTTGTTATTTTTACCAATTTTCCACCTCACCAAAATTAATTCCCTTTATTAAACCTTTTTTAACCTCATTTTACCATTTTTACCATTTAAACACCAATTAAGCACAAGTTAATTACCAAATGCAAAAAGACCAAACTACCACTACTCTTGCTCCCATCCTATAAATAGAGGTCTCTACTCCCTCATTTCTCAAGCTTTTGATAGCCAAAAAAGTTCTTGCAAATTCATTTCTCAAGCTTTGAGAGCCAAAAAACCCCTTGCAATTTCTCTTCTCATCCCTACCAAATTCACCAAAGCTCTTTGTTCTTTCATAAAGTTTGTGAGTCACACCTTGAACCTCACAAACTTTGAGCTAAGCCACCTTTCATTTCACTCTTTTTTCTTCAATTGTTGAGAGATCAAGATTTGTGTTGGTGATTCTTGAAGTAGATCTAAGTTTTATTCAAGATTTGGTAATTTTCTTCATCTTTATTCATCCATCATAATGTGATTCTTTTGTGCTTGTGTGTGATGCATCTTTGATGCTATATTGATGATATTTGCTGGTTTTGTGATGGAAAATTCGTGCTCCAATTGATATGTGATCATAAGGTGTTTGTATATTTGTTCAAATCAAGTTTCATGCCTTTAAATGATGTTTTTGCTGAAATTTACACTGAAGAAATCGATTTCCTTAAGGCTGAAATCGATTTCATGCTGTACGTAACTTGTTTTTTTTGAAAACTGCACTATGGAAATCGATTTCCCCCTGCATGAAATCGATTTCCTGCTGGCAGAATGTGGTTTTTTGCCTTTTTTATGCTTGTTTTGGTTTCCTTCTTCCTCCACTTCATTAATATCATTGGATCTAGGATGTTGATATGTTTGAAATGACCAAATCCATAATATTAGATGAATGATATTAATGATAGTGTGAGTTGATTATCTTTTATGCATTTTATTCTTCTTCTCCTTCTTTTTTTTCTTTTGATCGATGAAAGTCTTAATACCTTGAGAATTCTTATGGATTCTTGGTAAATACTAGATCGTTACCTATTTTCTTTTCGTGCGGTATTGCTTTCGGAGCATGATCTACATATCATTTCTCTCGCATGCATTAGCACATAAAGTTTTGACCGGCCTCGTTGTAGGGTGATTTCTACATAAATCACTTGGCGATCTGCTTAACATAGCGCAATATTTCGTGTCCCGATTAAAAAAAAAGATCAAATATGGAAGAGAATTATATGCGGTTGATTTATGACTTATGGAAATTTATCGTGTAGTCGCTATGATTTTATCAAGCTTCTGATAAAGTTCCATTGAATTTAAATCCGAGAACATCCTTCACTCACCATCGATCTTTCTTACTAACTTTGATAACATACTTGACAAGTTTCAAGATGGTTATCTTTAACATCTAACAACTAACTTTAATTTCCGCACTTTATTATACCGCTCTTTACATTTCTCGCTTTATCGCTTTATTTTATCATTTCATCATATTTACATTCCGCTATTTTTCCTTTGTCCATTTGGACATTTATATTCCGCCATTTTCTCTTTGTCCATTTGGACACTATGTTTATGTTTCCGCCATTTTCTTTTTGTCCACTTGGACCATACTTTACTTTTATGCTAAAACACTAATAAATAACAAAAATCTAAAAAACGCTTAAGGCTCTCTTTTGGACTATTGGTTATTATCCCTAGCATTTTGGAGATTCGGACTTATGGACTTAGGACCTCTGGACCCTTATTCCGTTATTACTCTGCTGTTATTCTGTCTGTCTGGCATTGGATTGTTGTCTGTTTGTACATGTAGGTATTTCCTTGAAAGTCCTTGATGGCTAATTCCAAGGCATTGATATAAGGATTTTACCCGAAAACAGCCGTTACTCTGCCCGATTTCCGTCAGAATTTTAATGTGCTTAATGCAAAGTGGTGCTAAAGATAATAAGTTCATATGGATCCCCAAGTGATAATGTGTTGGTTTAGTGTCGATATTCCAAAGGATGGGAAATCTACCTTGACTTATAATGTCAAGTGTTGGCTTCTTCTCCGGTTAGACCGTTTCTTTCCTTAGCTTTTATTTTACGCAATAGGATAGCCTCTTCATCTCCTCCCATTCTTAAATTTTCAAAATCTTCTCCCTTTTTCAAAAACCTTCTTATGTTTGCAATCTTTTTCTTAAAAACCTTTTCTTTTAAGATATCTTTTGCCCTTAGTGGCCCTTTTTCTTCAAAAGTTTAGACACTATTAATTGTCGAAACGAGTGGTTATACCCCACGATTTTGAAATTGATTGATATAATGAGATCTTTTCCGCGTGAGAGAGCTAGTGGCATACTCGTTGATTTTATCCGAGTTGGAGCCCTTCTTTCATTTGCGATGCAAAGAACTAGTTTGTTCTCATGCTCAAGATCAATGGCTGAGTATTTCTCTCCGACGAAGATAAAGTGTTTATTCGTTTTTTTAAATGTTTTCCCTTTAAGCGGAACTACATTAGCTCTGACTTCTCCATTGCACCGAGGAGGTATGTAGGCACAAGGCTTAACGTCTTGCCGAGCTTATTTTAAAAATAAAACAAACTGTTTTTTAGCACACACACAACACAGATTTTCAAAAAGGTTCCTGTGGAGTACAACAGATATGAGGGGTGCTTAAAACCTTCCCCTTGTATCATCAACACCCGTACCTAAGATCTCTTATTTTGTTTTTAAAACAAATTTTGGGTTTTCTTCGTTCTTTTCCCTTTTCCTTTGGAAATAATAAAGCGCGGTGGCGACTTTCACTGAAATATTGATTCGAGTCAATCCTATGGCTTTGATCTCAAATTTTCCCCACTACAAAAAAAATGGCGACTTCACTGGGGATCCAGTTTTAAGTGTGTTAAGCCTATTTTTGTTTATCTGTGTGTTTTATCTGTATATATTATTGTGTGCTTTGTTTGTTTATTTTCTTTTTTCTTTTTGGTGCTCGATGGTTCCTCTGTGATGAGATAAAGTCCTAACCCGGACTTTTGTGAGTAACTTGAGATAGGAGGTGGTAAGACCAATAGTTGCATGTCAGGAGCAATCCTTAACATGAGCATCATATGGTGGAACCCCAATCAGTGGAGGCCTCATGGAAGGTAGTAGATGTTGTTACGAACTATCGTAAGAACACTATTACTTTCAATAGTGAGTGTCCGTAGAAGCTGAATGGCCTAGAACCTTTTAACCCATCTAAGCCTTTTTAGGATGTAGTGCAGAAACAAGATCAAGTACCAATTTGAGCTTGTTGTCATGCGATGCTACGCTCAGACGAGGTCTTTTTAGGCATATTATT